>NW_011967092.1:34323-49763 GCF_000949405.1 Vollenhovia emeryi
CTACCTGGGTAAAAGTGACTCGAAAAAAACGAAAAATTCTAGATGTGGAAAAATAAGAAGCTAACGAAAATTTGTAATAAAAAATAATTTTAATTTTATGTTAATTTTTTCCTGTTCTCGAGACCTTGAGGAAAGCTCAACTTTATCATAAGTATTCCTACCTTTTCTTTTTATTTTTGTTTTGGTGCAGTTATGCTTTTGGAAAAGGATAGTTCAAATCATTCCTTTTTAACTGCGTTCATTATTTCTTTGTCAGTTGATGGAAATAAATTATTTTTTCCATGACTTAAATTTTGTTCAGAAATAAAAATGCATCCTAATTTGCTTGTTCATGAAAAAATAAATAAACGGCCACTTCTTTATGCAAGAAAATGTATTTTTCATTCTATTATTTTGAATATCTGCTGGTTTCCCGCAGTAATGGCTGACATGGTGACAGCTTATTGGCCGGTGGAATTACGCTGCGCCTTGACTCACCTTTCTTTTTCCACCATGGCTCCATCCAGTTATTCCTACATCCATGACTCCTACCAAGCTTCATGATATTCGTGACTGTGGTATATATCGCAAGTAAATCTCTGATCGTGCTGTTGCAAAGTGATTGTCATGGCTTCGGAGCGGTACAGTTTCTCGTTAACGACTTTTAGGTAAGTGAATTTTGACCAATGTAACAATTATTACACGAAACAGTATATTTCGAGCCAATATTCTGTGTTTGTGATAAAAGACGAATGCCATTGGAAATAGATTGAACGTAACTTAACCTAACCTAACGTTTCCCAACCTCTAAATCGGCTTTACACTCGGCACATTCTCCAATTATCGCGAGTGAAAATTTCTGATTTAATTAATAGCGTTTTATTTAAAATCGGCGATTTGTTGGCAAATACTAAACAATTACTTTATCCGAGCGTACTTGAAAACGCCAAGCGTAACGTTTGACAGGATGACTCGTCAAATTCTCCGGAGTATACGTGCCAAATCTAAACGCACAAGAAATGCCGTATTGTAATATTATTTACAATAATTTATGTCATGTAATTCGTGCGACTAATGACGTTGTATTTTACAGTCCGTCGGGCAAATTGGTGCAAATAGAATATGCCTTGGCCGCGGTAGCCGCCGGCGCGCCAAGTGTGGGCATCAAGGCGTTAAACGGCGTCGTTCTCGCTACGGAGAACAAGCACAAGTCCATCCTCTACGACGAACATAGCGTTAGCAAGGTCGAAATGATTACCAAGCATATCGGCATGGTCTACAGTGGCATGGGCCCTGATTACAGATTACTAGTGAAGCAAGCGCGGAAAATGGCACAGCAGTATCTCCTGGTGTATCGGGAACCCATCCCGACCGCACAGCTTGTGCAACGCGTCGCGATGGTCATGCAAGAGTACACTCAATCTGGGTGAGCTCTGAGTTTTTCAACACTGTGATTTGTATAATAAACTTTCAAGTAAGACCCCTATCTAAAACTAAACAATATAAGAGAAGCCCCGGTGGTCGAGCTGGCTAAGACACCCGTCACGGATTGTAGGGGGGTCCCAGGTTCGAATCCTGGCTGGGGTAATATTTTTCGCAATAAGAATTTTAATTGCCAGACACGGTCGACAAAAATCACCGATGTTATTAATTTATTATTACTGCTGGCGACTTTAAGAATATTCTTAATAATATAAGAGAACCGCCAATGTGGGTCACAAGGCAAGATGTAGGTAGCCCAACTTGTAAATCTTGTGATTTGTATTTCCACTCAAAGTTAACAATTGTATATTTCCATGAAAATCCAAGGCTCTAACAATTAACGGATCAACCTGTGAAAGAAGACAGTTTGGAGCTGTAACAGGGTGTTGTAATCATTATTTTATCGAATGAATATCAAACATTTCGGTCTGTTATTAGACCTCGGTAAGAATTAATGTAAAGGGTACAATGAAATTGCCAATTTTGTTGATGTAAACTCGACTTGGTTTTACATTATGACATTATTTTTGCGAGTCTCTGCACTACTGCTCTTGTATCCGACTCTATCTTTGTGACGGAGCGCAATTCACATTATTGACTTTAATTTATTACAAAGGGTAAGAGCTAAGACAGGATGTTAGTGTCTAAATAATTTTAATTTTAAGTCAGGTATTATTTTTCGCAATAGACTTAAAATTAAAATTATTTAGACACTAACGTCCTGTCTTGGCTCTTACTCCTTTGTCACTTCATATTTGTGTTTTCACATTAGAGCCTTATAAATTTTATTAATTGTTTAATTTATTATGCGAGACATGCGTTGCGAACATTATATTTCTTTTTTTTACATGGTGACAGACCGAAACGTTTAATATTTACACAATAAAGTAATTATTGTGGCACAAACACCCTGTTAGAGTTCCAAGCTTCCTTTCATTTAAATACTTTCAAACAGTTATTTGGTGCAAATTTCAATTTACAGTCTTTAACTATAGTAAGAGACAAGTAAGCAAACAGTAACATTAAATTGTTGTTAATTTGCAGAGGTGTTAGACCCTTTGGAGTGTCTCTTCTGATCTGCGGTTGGGACAACGACAGGCCCTATCTGTTCCAATGCGATCCGTCCGGCACATATTTCGCATGGAAGGCAACCGCAATGGGTAAAAATTTCGTTAACGGCAAAACGTTCCTCGAGAAGAGGTACAGCGAGGATCTGGAATTGGACGATGCCGTTCACACTGCCATCCTGACGTTAAAGGAAGGCTTCGAGGGACAGATGACCGCGGACAATATCGAAGTCGGCATTTGCGACGCGAACGGATTCAGAAAGTTGGACCCATCCAACGTTAAAGATTATCTCGCAAATATTCCTTAAGTTTACGAAAATCTCCTTCTTTTTAATATATTCTCAAATGTTCATAATCGTTCGTAATGAATTTAAATCAGATTCTTGCAATAAATATCCTACCCAAAGTAACACAACAAACCGTTCTTTTTTTTGCGAGATTTTATACATATACGTTATATACGCATCAATTTGTAGTATTTTTTACCATTGTCCGATGCTTAATTTCTTTCGGCTTCTTAGTAAGTTTAATTGTTACAAGTAAAACTCGCAATCTTATATTTTAAGATTTGTAAGTTTCTCATCGAATGGGAATAAAATGAGAATCGGGATCGAAAATTGAAGTCATATTATATGTGTAACGTATGTATGGAAAGAGGACCAGGATCTGCGGATTAGAGTTGAACGCTCTCACACGAAATCATGTGTCATTACGCGTGAAATTTAATAATATAATTACGAGGAATATCCACAAATTAAGTTCCGTTTTTTAATGTTGCCACGGTAGCACTGGTGTCGCATTATTGCGCTGGCGCGGCGAGTTTGTTAATTCATTAGCAAGGCAATGCTGCTACGTGCAAACAGTTTTCTCACGTGTAAGTTTTATAGTGCGTATTTACAATGCCTAAGGAAACCAAGTCGCGCGCCGCGTGTGAAGTTTGATCGGTGATCCGTTTCTTGAATGGGATAAACGTTAAACCAGTAGATTGTTGTGAATCGTAGGTTCTCTCTTTTTTTTCAACTGCATACACCATATCATCATTTACTGCAGGCAGTCGCCCACTCCGTTCATTATCGTGCACATTTACGCGTCCTTTATTAAAAAGTTGCACCCACCTTCTAGCCATTGAATCGCTCATTGACCGGTATTCATAGTCAGATCTTATATTCAAGACTATCTACTAAATTATTTCAAATTTAATTTCTGCGTTAAACAATTATTGCACTGAGAAAAATGTCCGATTAAATATAATCCGATAATCCAATTACATAATAACAAACGGATATATCCAATTAAATTGTATATCCGGTGATAAATGTGATCGGTTTTTCAACCAAATTTCATCGGATAAATTTCATCGGATGTGTCCATAATTTAATCGGAAAACGTAATCGGAAAAATTAACCTTCGGAAACACTAATAGGTTTTTCTCAATGTGCGATTAGTTTGCTGCTTTGACAAACAGAATATTGAATCCCGAATCAGTTACCGAACGTGCTGCGTCAAGTCGAAAGGTCGCGTTCTAACCGCTCCGCGTTTCTTGCGAATTATTACTGTATAAAAGTGAATCTTATGTCCGAAGTATCATCGGAGGCGCCTCGTACAATGTGCGTCGTAATATGAATTCCATACACAATCGCGATTACACCAAGATCGTTATTTCAGCATTGGAGACTGGTTTCTGCGCCCAGGATCATCCAGAGCTTGCCATATTTCATTTCAATTAAGGTGCATCGACGATGCAACGAATGCATGATTCTTATCAGGTATGTACAATATTATACATACACGTAACTCTATAGTTGTGAGTAAATACCGAATATTCATATCTTTTTTTTTTCTGTGTCGAGTAACTGCTGCGTTCGATGCTACATTAATGATACTGATACTTTGAGAATCATGACTGGGTTGCGTGATAAATTTTAAGATTATGTTTACATAGGTTGTTTACATTATTATAATATTTACATGAACCTTTCATGTATTTAATATAACTAATGTAAATTAGAAATTAAAGGATTGATTTTTTCAAACGTTTTGCAAACAGTCCTGCAAATAAAAACTTTAAACTTATAGATTAGATGTGCATTTCAGTTTAACTGCATAGTGACATGAAAGACACCTACGTACATGAATAGGAATGCCGTTGTTTACGTTGAGTGACAAAAAGCAATATTTCAGTTCGCGGTCACAATACGTACATACAATATTAATTTTTTTATATAGACGTAAAATAAAGATTTTCAAAACCATTGTTAACTTTCCGTAGCGTCCTAAAAATTGTGTCCAAATTAAATACATTGCGCAACAAAATTAACGCAACAAAAAGTTATACCAAAATTTCACTCAAATAATTGCAACTTCGCAAAAACTTATCACATTTGGAAAATTTTTTTTATTTTTAAGCTAGAAATCTCTACTTTAAAGAAAACTCGTCAGATTTTGAACTTCTCTTTTTCCCTTTTCGTTATCTCTTTAAAAGTAAGGACGTGTTTTGTAAAACTTTTCATAGTTTGACGCGCTTCACGGGGTGCGATACATTTTTTTCGCAAACTCTATAAGAGTCATTGTAAAATATAAACTTTCCCCTACTTACAAATTTAAAAAAATTGAAATCCGTGCGATTCTTTTTGGTGGAGTTACAATGTATCAAAACCTGTGCATTTACAATTAGTCGACTTATGCCTGTTGCTGCCAGGATTAACATTACCCAATGCGTACTACGAGGAAGTTGGTGGTCGGATTTTGCGCATCATGTGCGTGCGTGCGTGTGCGTGTGCGTGTGTGTCACAGCAGAGATAAGGACTCTTATGGACAAAGCACGACCTTACTTTTAAAAAGATGACGAAGAGGGAAAAAGAAAAGTTCAAAATCCGACGAATTTTCTTTAAAATAGAAATTTCTAGCTTTAAAATAAAAAAGTTTTCAAATGCGATAAGTTTTCGCGAAGTTACAATTATTTGAAGTTGTGTGAAATTTTGGTTGCGCAGTGTAGTAACTGAAAATAAAATTGCAAACAAGACAAAATTTTCAATATTTCTGACGGAATATGGATGTTCGATGATCCGTAGATTATTGTTTACTTAACACGTTAAACAATTAAATTTGTGTACATACATGTGACTATGGATTATTTTATTTTACGCGTAAACCCTGAATGATGTCGCTATTCGATAAGAACCCACCGCGTGCGCGTTTAACGGTGAGAAACGCGCAAACGCAATTCAGAGGCCGGTATTCATTAATCATTTTTATTTTAAGATCATCTTAAGTAATGTTTAAAATTCTAATACGGTCCTGTGATTGGTTTGTATATTACATAATAGCTTAAGATTGTATTTAAGACAATCTTAAATACTATATGGAACATTTTCATTGACTATGGAGTATCTAAAGATAATCTTAAGACGGTCTTATTGTTAAAGATAAGTTAAAGATAAAAGTATAAGATTTGACTATGATCGAATACCGATCTATATGAATGATACTGTTACTAGATAGTAGTACATATGTATATGCTCTAGCGTAAGGCTCAAAATTTGGGGCGGCAAAAAATGTTTATGTGCGTTAATAATTTTTTAAATATTCAAAAACATGTGAGAATTGATCGCTCAAATATTTCTTAGAAGTACAATGACGCAGATACAATTATTCGATTCAGCAATTCTGAGTTACTCGACTATCTACATATACATATAACCAAAAGTTTTCAAGAGTTTATAAAAGCTTATAAAAGTAATTCATTTAGGTTGTTTTTGTATTTTATTCTAATTTATTTTCTTTATTTTCCGTTTATTTCATTATACATACATTTTAAATAATTACAAATGTATCTGAAAACAATATTTTTATTTTCAAGCAAAGATAGTAGTCATTTTGTATTTCCTAATATCTTGTGTATTGCAGACTGCAAAAATCTTCATACAAATGTCTTTTTCTAATGATTGCTACTGCTTCGATATTACCATAATGTTTTCTCGAGGCCTGAATTTGATTGGTTCTACGTGGAGAGAATTTTCTCTTAAAGTTTATCTTGAAAATCATGTAATTGTGGGACAACATGGCATTTTGAAGAATTTTAAAAGGTTTTTGAAATTCTACCATACATTTTACGAGTAAAACTTAAGTTTTTCTATGCCTTATTTTAAGTCTACGATTAATTATAAAACAGTCTTAAGCGTTTATGGATCGTTCTTTTCCATCAGTCTTAGAGTGACTAGCGTTATTAGAGTTCGCATTTGAATTGCTTTGTATTTTTCGCGAATGTTACCGTTTAATTTAAAGATATGCATAATGCACGCGCGTGCGAGTAATAATTAAGTTATGAGAAAATAATGTCAGAAGTTTTCGTTAGAACATAGAGGATGCTATTATAGATGTGGTCAAAGTAGTACTTTCACATTTATTATTTATACATCATATGCATTTTTAAATGATAAAAAATATTACTTTGAACACTTTTGGCAACCTCTGGTCTAATAGAAACGTCTGGCATTATTTTTTCATAAATGTTATTACTATTATGTGAACGATTACCATACAAAGAAGCAGCCATTTATAAATAATGTAACTTCACTGGTTTTTTTCCAACTTTAACTCCTATGCATCGTTGTTCTAACGCCCAGCCAAACAACGATATTTATTATTGTTAGGGTACATGATTTCATAAAAATAAGTTTCGCTCATTTATAAATGATGCAAGAAAAAGTATTTATTAGCTATTAGGCTGGTATTACATTTGTCATACGACAAATTTTTTAAACATGTTGATTGGTTGCAGGATAGAAAAGTTCTCGAGTATCTAGAAATTTTCTAGCTCGTAGCCAATCAACATACTTAATAAATTTGTCGTACGACAAATTGTTCAAGCATGTCAATTGGTTGTAGAATAGATCATTTTTAGAGATTCAAGAACTTTCCTATTCTTTAGCCAATCGACATGCTTGAAAAATTTGTCGTACGACAAATGTAATTTTAGGTTTAGACTTAGACTATAGACATAACACTGACAGAGTGTACACTCATTGAATGCCTTTACACCTGAAGAAAAACGCTAAAGATATCCAATAGGGAAATTTATTTTAACAAAACAAATTTTTCCGTCGGAATATATCGAACTTAACAGCTATTCCCAGGTGTAAAAGCGTTCATGACGCCGAGTGTATGTAATACACTCTGATACACTTTGGCACATGTACCAAACAATCACCAAAAGTTGCCTATCCTAGCTTACAAATTTAAATAATATAAAGTGGATGCTCGTTGATTGTATAAACAAATGATCAAATTATAAAGGCCAAAAATAACGAGCTATTATAAAGATGTTAAAAAATCAATTATATTCTTGATAGTTTACATAGGTGAAGGTTTCGACTTTACTTATTGTTAGTCTTTCTCAACACCCTGATTCATTAATTATAATACATTAAATTTTAAAGGTACGTGACTAGTCATTTTAATTGTTAATAAATGTCGTTAAAATACGTTAAAGATTAAAAATATATGTATATATATGTATATTTATATATATATATGTATTTATATGTATATATAAAAGTCGTTGGAAAAAGTTAAAAATTAAAATTATATTCATATACAGGGTGGGGCGTTTATCTTGAGACAATAATATATCTCGGTTGGAATGGATTATTTCGAAAAATGTTTCAGACAAAAGTTGTACGGTTTTGAAAGGGCTATATAATGGTGAAATTAATTTTCGAAAAAATTAATTTTTTATGATCATATGGAGGTCGCCGCCATTTTCTTAAATGGAACCCCCTATTGTTTATTACACTATCTTATTCTACTAATTAATATGAACAACTTTTGTCTGAAACATTTTTTTATTTGCCTAATACTTTTTGAGATATTCAAGAGAAAATTTATAACTTTATCAATGTTTAGCTTATGATATTTCGATAACTGTTTGTCAGAGGGAAAAGTAGTACAGGACTTTTTTACTTGATTTGGTCTCAGGAATATGCTGTCGCAATAGTGCTCTAATTATTGAAAATTTATATGTATAGTATGTAAATTTGGTGGATGGTACAATACACAAAAATTTTCCATATAATCATAAAAAATTAAACTAAGCAAAAAAAAATTTTTTTTAAATTGCTTGTTACAGAATTGTTTGTTTTCTTTACACCAGTTGATTTGTATCATTATTCTGTTCAAAAAAGTATTAAGGTAAGATGATAAAAAAATGAATATTTTACAAGATATTTTGTAATTTACGTCAAAATATTAGAACTTTCAAACCTTAATAACTCAAAAAGTTCTTAATAAAAAAATACTTTATTATAGTGTTTTGGAAAGCTCTCGAGGTTAGCTACAAGAATATGTAATAAAAAATAGGGGATGCCATTTAAAAAAATTGGTGTGACCTTTATGTGACCTTCAAATAATTCTTCAAGGTCAAACCAATGGTACCGTCTTATGGCCCCCTCGAAACCATACAATTTTTGTCTGAAACTTTTTTTTATTTGATGTGCAGTTTTCGAGATTTTTCGTTGTCTCAAGATAAAAAACTCACCCTGTATAGGGTGAATTTCAAAACCGTACAACTTTTGTCTGAAACATTTTTCAAAATAATCCATTCCAACCGAGATACATTATTGTCTCAAGATAAACGCCCCACCCTGTATACAAATTCACCTATGTTAACTATCAAGAATATAATTGATTTTTTAACATCTTTATAATAGCTCGTTAATTTTGGCCTTTATAATTTGATCATTTACAAATTTAAACAATATAGATTTAATATTTATTCCTATTCCTACCCATACAGCACAGATGGTTGCAGTTACATTGCAGAAACGTTGCAATCTTGCAAAGACATTGCAGGGATATAAAATTGCAAACTTTCGATAGCAATATTGCAGCAATGTTTGAAAAATAATAAAAATACTATATTTTCTATTAAAAAAATTTTTCTAATTACGAGAATTTTATAATGTTATTTTCGTTGATACCAATAATGCGCGAATTATTAAGTACTCATGATCAGTGTGGTGTTGCTCGCAATCTCCATCTATTGCGAAGCAACATTAATCTCCTTAGGTTGTTTCGCAATAACTTGCAGTGTATTGAAAAAGGCCCGGATGCATATGTAATTAGTAAATTCTCTGCTTATGTACAACAACAACAAATTATTCCAAAAATATTGCGCTGCAACATTGCTATAATGTTGCACTGCAATCTCTCTGAGGGCGGACATTTCAACGTTGCTGCAATCCTCCAGAAACGTTGCAGCAATGTTGCGCAACGTTGCTGCAATATTGCAAGCTTGCAATGTAACATTTCTGCAATCTTCCTGCAATCTTTCTGTGCTGTGTGGGTAATAACGTAATTCGCCGTTACACTCATCCCGTGTTCCTGTGAGCTACCTTTGGGGGAACAACGATGTTTTCGCGTCACTGTTGATAATTAACGCGACTGCATCGTCCCGTTACCGATCGCGACCGGTCGAGACGGTCGAGACCGAGAATGCCGCGAGTGCCGCGAGTGCCGAGGTTGCCACGCAGCGTGGCGCGGCGCGGCGCGGCGCGGCGCGGTCAGACCCGGTGCGGTGCGGCGAGACGGAGACGGAGCCGGGGCGGCTCGCTGCCGCGCGCGCGCGCGTATCGATCGTCGCGGCCGGCCAGTGGCAGCAGCATAAGCATAAGCAGACGAGACGCGCAGCGTTGCGAGGATGCCGCCGCTTACGCGCGGCTTTTGCAGTTGGTGCGCGGCTGGCTGGCCTACCGGCTCGTCTCCATTCACGTCGCCATTTACCCCCGCGCCGTCATCAGACTATTATGTCGCCGCCGCTTCCCTCGTAGTGATCGTTCAGCTGACGTCGCGGGCCCCAGTCTCGACGGGCGGTTCGCGCCCGCCTCGGGAAACGGATTCGCGCCTCCTCCTCCCAATCATCCTTTCATCCCCCGAGAGACGAATGTCCGCAGGTAAGGCAATCATCCCCGTCGCTGCCGTAGACTCACGTTCTGTCTCGCTCGCGCGGTGCCACCGCGTTTTCGACACGCGAAGCGCGTCGCGGGACGTGCGCGCGCGCGCGAGAGAGAGAGAGAGCGAGCGAGAAGAGGGACGAAATGTCGAGAGGCTGTAATTGAAACGAGCAGGTTCGATCGTCGCTGCGCGCGACGTTTATAACCTGTCGCAAGCACATTGGCAGTCAATCGCCATCGACTTGCCAATTATACGCGACGACGAGCCTATGCCCCGTGACGAAATTCCGAATTTGCTAATTTAGTTTGGTTTATTGACCGTTTGGCTGTCGGACAACGTCGCGGAGAGCTGAAACCGCCGAAATACGTCAGTCATTTTTATCACGTTTACCTTCTCTCCGTTTTCCTTCGCGTTTTTTAAGCGTTTTCAGCAGCTTATCGAGACTTGCGTATATTTTTGTATGGGAGTGTACGTCAATACATTCGTGCATTGACGTTTACTTTTTGCCCTCTTTTTATTACACTTTTAAATATTTTCCCGAAGCAAAGGATATGATTTCTGCATAGTTTTTAATCAAAGGGAGGATATTAGCGCGCACGGCCCGCCAACAATAACGCTAATTAGTAACTCACATTTCTACCTTTCTCAGTTGAAAACTCAGCAGCAAGAAAGAACCGTTTCCGACTAGCGTAATTATAACGATTTTATTAGCAATGAATTGCGTAATTAATACATAAATTGTCACACATAATTCATTGCAATAAATAATTCAAAGAGCGATCGTTGTTTCTCCATCGAAACGTTGATCACGAACAGATTGAATATACAAGTGGTCATACACACGTACGATCCACACCCATCATTGCGATTCAAAAGGATGATTCGTTTATGCGTGCGACCTTGTCTACTGTTTCGAGTTTTGATGTTTCTCGAATGTTGTGAGATATTCGTCGTCTACGATACTGACAAGTCGTCTGATCTACAACATGCTCTTTGCGAGTGGAAACATTCTATTTTGTGTAAGCAAAATCAATATATAATACTTAAAAAATGTATCAACAATGTATAATGTACAATTTGTCAATTTGCATGAATGTTTTAAGAGTATATGTTAACTGCAAAATAAAATGTTTTTAGACACAATGAGCACATTATAGATCAGGCTGTCACGAGACACGGTACCCACACAGCACAGAAAGATTGCAGGAAGATTGCAGAAATGTTACATTGCAAGATTGCAAGATTGCAGCAACGTTGCACAACATTGCTGCAACGTTTCTGAAGGATTGCAGCAACGTTGAAATGTCCGCCCTCAGAGAGATTGCAGTGCAACATTGTAGCAATGTTGCAGTGCAATATTTTTGGAATAATTTGTTGTACATAAGCAGAGAATTTACTAATTACATATGCATCCGGGCCTTTTTCAATACACAGCAAGCTATTGCGAAGCAACGTAAGGAGATTATGTCGCTTCGCAATAGATGGAGATTGCGAGCAACATCGCACTGATCAAGTACTTAATAATTCGCGCATTATTGGTATCAACGAAAATAACATTATAAAGTTCTCGTAATTAGAAAAATTTTTTAAATAGAAAATATAGTATTTTCATTATTTTTGAAACATTGCTGCAATATTGCTATCGAAAGTTTGCAATTTTATATCCCTGCAATGTCTCTGCAAGATTGCACTGCAATCTGCAAGATTGCAACGTTTCTGCAATGTAACTGCAACCATCTGTGCTGTATGGGTAGTGTTTCGCACCAAGTATAAGCGTAGCTAAAACCGCGCGCGCGAGACCGACCGTGTAGTTTACGCGAGTACGCGAGTTGACAGGCCCTCAGATTTTCGGATCTCAACAACGGCTGATCTGATGAACTTCTAACAAGTGGACTCAATCGATAGCTTGGGTTCGATTTGCATAATAAAAGTGTTTTACCATTTCTGGCATCGGCACCGGCACCGGCATCGCCATTGAATCGATATCGTTATCGATATCAATATCGATATCGACATCGATATGACAGCATTACGCGCGTAAATCGCATGGCGGCGGCAGCGTCGATCGATGCGGCCCAATTCTGAGCGTGCCATAAATTTCGATCGCCGATACTATCCGAAACGCGGCACGACTGACGGCTATTCGTTTCGGACCCGGTATGCCGGGACCGCCGCGCGCGATCCGCAAAATTTCGACGATTTTTTTAAGTCCGCGTGGCGAGAAGTTTCCGGGGAGGGGGGACCCAACGTACGGCGGTCCGAAAATTCGCGATTTCGCTTATCGAACTTATCGTCGGTTTGTCAAAAAATCATTAACCTCAGTCTGTCGAAATAGCAGTGGAAATGTCAAAGACCGTGGCGCGATCTTAAAATATATATAAAAAGCAGACTTTGACGACGAAATCTGTTTTTAAAATTTTACGTGCGCGAGGAAGATTTCTCTTCTCCGAGAATAGTTGACAAACGGTAAAGGATGTTAAACATTGAATTCGTTTTAATATTGTATAATTTATAACTGTCATAAATTAATTTTTATTCATTTCATCACAATTATTTTGTCAAGTTATCTTTGTGGTTTTTATTATTCAGTAACCCCTCCCGCACCCTTCTTGTACGCGGTCTCATTTTTCTTATTTTCTGCAATGCACGCTAATGCTCGATTATACATTTATGGCGTGAATCGCTTCACAGGCAGATAATACCGATTTATATTCGACAGTGAGTTCGGAGCAAAAAAAAGCGGAGCAAGTTCATAATTTACGACGCCTACTTTGAATATGAAGATATATCTGAAGGAAATTTTACAAATTATGGACTTATTCTACTCTTGCTCCGACTCCTTTCATTCCTCTTCTTATACGCTTCCGCTGGAAGTAACTTTTACTAAAAGTCTCGAGCAGTCATTTACAACCACTCTCAGCTATTATAATCAATTCACTTCAGACTATGTATATATAACGTTAGATATATTTCAAACAATTCCTATAAGAAAATCTCAAAGCGAAACTTTATTCTCCACGGCGAACTCTCGTTCGCACCGATTCAGTTTATCAGCCATTTTGGCTCTATCGACTTATCGGTCTTACATTATCATTATTACGCCGGAGTTTTCCCGCTCGTGCAAATCGCCGCGCATCGGAAAAAACGATTTTGCGAGTAAAAGACTATCCCTTCTATGGTTCCCTCCTATCTCTATCCTGCTCATCCGGCGCTTTACTGTCGAACAATGGTGGATTTTAATATAACGCATCCGCGAACGCAAACGCATCTTCACGACGGCAAGTTTTTCATTTAGTGCTACTTGTCGAAGCGGGATCTCCGGGAACAATCACGAGCAATGTCGAGAGAGGGCTGAGAGGGGAGGGGGGAGAAAAAGAAAAAGAAAACTGGGCGCAGGACGCTTCCCGTCTGAGCGCTTTGCAATTTTAATGTCGACATTGTGAGCGACGATTTTTTTGTCTCCCTTCTATCCCTACGTTCGAATCGAGTTCGAACATCGGATTTACGTGTCCCGCTATTACGGAAAATGCGCAAATGTCGATATCGCTTATTAAAAATTCTGAGAAGCGTCGCGCGAAAGCTCGTCCTAATCCTCGTTTTCCCTAAAGACGCGGTAAACACTTCTTTATGCCATCCGTAAGCGAAGCTCCGAAACACCAAGGTAGTTTTGATCCAGCAACTAAAGCGAGGACAGAGATAATAAAATTTTTGGTAAATCTGGAGAGAATAAAAACTTCTCCGAATTTTGATATTTTCTTGCGGTTTTCTTGGTAAAAACCTTTGTTGTGACTCCGACAGTGATAATCAATCGGGGGAGCCCGAAAAATATGCACCTCGAGTGACCTTCAGAAGGTTTTAGGGTAATTCTACAGAATAGAGCCTTTTCCGAATTTTGATATTTTCTTGCGGTTTTCTTGGTAAAAACCTTTGTTGTGACTCCGACAGTGATAAATAATCAATCGGGGGAGCCCGAATAATATGCACCCCGAGTGACCTTCAGAAGGTTTTAGCCGTCGCTCGTTCTTTCCGCGCGAAACGAGATGCCACATGGGTTCATAGCGTGCTTTAAAAGTATTAAATTGTTTAAAGCACGTCACTAATCTACATAGGTTATACTCGGCTTCATGTAAACAAGAGTACGAGATATTGACTGCTGTATTTGGATAATAGAGAATATACCGACAGTTTCTCTTACATAGTATACGAACAGAGATACATGTGCTTAGATTGTGACAATGGATTGCGAAGGCTGTGTTCTGAAGCTAACATCTTTTTTGCGAATGTGTAACAATCAAGAAGAATTATTGGAGTTTTTGAAATCACATAACGTGCTTTGTTGTACTGTTCTTCCATATCTGTCCTCCCATCTCCATCTGTCTCCACGCATGTTGTACTGCCATGACGTACGACAGACGGCTAAAACCTTCTGAAGGTCACTCGGGGTGCATATTTTTCGGGCTCCCCCGATTGATTGTCACTGTCGGAGTCGCAACAAAGGTTTTTACCAAGAAAACCGCAAGAAAATATCAAAATTCGGAAAAGTTCCTATTCTCCAGAATTACCAAATTTTTATATCGTATGCAGGATGTTATTGTATTGATATTGTATAATGTGACATACTGTAAAGGAAAATGTTCTAATATGTGTAAATTGTGTAATACATAAATTGAAGTAGAAAATGCTTTATAAACACGAGTCCAATTTCAAACGGTTTTTCAACCACAAATGTTTAAAGATTGTAATTGACAGCAAAAATTTTTTGGAGCATGTTTTTATTAAAAATGGAAAAAAAAGAAACCTAAAAATCGCATAAAATGTTCAAAGTAAACACGCGTCAGTATCTGTATATCGAATACAATGCACAGTGGGTTGACTGTTGCATGAAATACATGGTTATTGCTTAGTTTTTTTACACACATCATTAATATGCTGTATCAATTTAGTTAGAGTGTTAACTTTTTA
>NW_011967092.1:52475-65608 GCF_000949405.1 Vollenhovia emeryi
TTAACTTTTTACATTCAATTGTTTACATGTCCCCCCCCCAAGATAAAAATGTAAAGACGTGAGATTCGATGATCTTGGGGTCAAGCGAGATTAATAATTGTTTGTAGATGAACGAGCAGGTAAACCGCTGATGGCATTACTAGACATTTTTGGGCATTAGTTATAGGTATTATTTGGCCTTGCCGGGGCGTTATAAAAAATCTGAAGAGATAAAAGAGATAAAACAAGATAAAATAAGATTATAAGATAAAGTAATGTCCACTTGGCATTAGTAGGCATTAGTATACATGATTTTGATGAGTAGTTTATTCATCGTAGATGAATAATCGTTTTGAATCAAACTTGTATTTGCAGGATATTTTCTACTTAAATTTACCTCAAAAACATACTTTTTTAATTTGTACAATATATCATGCAACACTCTCTATTAATACTTAAAAAAAAATATAACAAAATAAAGTAACAGATATAACTCGTATGAAATATCAAAAAATGGACCTGCGTGGCGTTTCATGATTTTCATGGAGTATAAATGTTAAACCGTGTTTACTGTTGCTCGAGTACGACGAACGACGGTGCGCATTACCGCGGTATGCGTTTATGATGTTAAAAAAATCGCGTCTGTCTAATATTGTACGTACATCGCTCGAGTAAAATTACAGCATGCTTGCCTCGCTTTTTCCACTATCTTCCTCCCTCACTCTTTTCATTCTTTTTTTATTTTAGACTACCATCTGTCCCTTTATGTGGTCTTTATGCGCGCGTTATGCGAGGCGAAATTACAGGAGAGCTAATTACATGTTGGTCATGCAATTCGCGTACTCGGGGAATGCGTCGACGACGATTAAAAGGCTAAAGGAGCGTGTCGCCGGGTCGTTTTGATGACCGTTCTACCCTGAATATCTCGGGCCGGCGCTCATATTTGCAAGTCTTTGCGAAATTTTCTCACACTGTCGGAACAATTAAATCGGTCAATTCGAAAAGGAGTACGAAATCACATCTTTACGAAGTCTGAGTTTTATTGCGAAAATAAATAATATATGTATAAGTACGTTACACTTGAAGATAGTTTCTCATCCACGCTAAAAAAGTTTATATATGACGGGATTTCTATGCAGCTGCATGAAAAGTTCCCATTTTTCTACTGCAGTATAATAATCTGCAAAGCGGATCTTTATAATAAAGTGGAAAGAGGAAGGTATACAACAATAAATAATAGCTGCAACTTTTCTTTTTTAGAAAATTTACCCTCAACGAATTATGTCTTTCCTGAAACAATCGATTCAATCATATACCTAAGTATATAATATCTTTAAACCAACTGACTTTTGCACAAACATGCGGTTCGTATACCCTACTCAGAAAATGCATCGACAATGATTAAAGAGCTAAAACAGCATGTCACCAGATAGTTTGATGATCGACGTGCCTTGAACGAAGACTTGGAATGTTCATATTTATAATAAAATTTTCTTACACTGTCGTATCAGTTGAATCTGTTAATTTAACAAGATATAGGAACACTTTTACGAAATTAACCCGCGGTGGTCATTGGGAGTCCAAAAGATTTCAACGAAATTTGAAGGCTTTAGATCTTTAAGATTTAAATTGAAAATTAACCTCGACTTACTATCTACTGATAGCTTGAGGAATTCTCTTCTCGCACTAGGTATTGCCCGCATCGCATTGTTTACATCTGACCGCTGTTCATCCGTACGTTGAAGTCTGATGACCCTACTGCGATCAAGTCGTAATTAGGTTTGAAAATTTTGCAAATTTTTGTGATTTTCGTGCATTATTATCTTTAGAAAAAGGTAAGTTTAAGCTTGATAACCGAGTAATTTTTTTCTACAAAGTTTATATACATTTATTTACACTTGTAGACCGCATGTAATTTATAGAACTGCGAGTTTCGTGATTTCTTGATGAATGACGACGTAAATACAAAATCTTTTGGCGGAAACGCGGAAAGGGACAATTTTTAAGAAAAATAAAATTTGCAATTCTGAAAAATAAGTATCTATTTAGTATGAATCTAAACATTATTATCAACAAATAAGTTTTCTTTATAATCATCTATATATCATTTCAGATCCTGACAATTAATATACATGTACATGTACGTGTGAGAATTGCACGATATGCAGAGTATTCGTAATTCAACTTTTCAGAGTTTAGCTTTTTAATCGTTGTCGATGCATTTTCTGAGTGCATTTTCTACACGAATCGCATGATTGTGCAAAAGTCAGACAAATTTTCAGAGATTGTCGAGATTGACCACCATAATAATTTTTTGCAAATGGACGTAAGGTTGGAAACGTGTTGTTACATCAATGCAGCATACGCGATCGTTTGAAAACGGTCGGGATCTCGAAATATCTCAAAACAAGTTTTATAACTGATCTAGCCAATGAAGGCAAGATCGGTCCCAACCTTTATCGAACACTCCATATGCTGTAGCGATGTAATAACACGTCTCCAACTCTAGGTTCATTTGTAAGAAAATGATCCTTTTAGCGCCCTCGACAATCTCTGAAAATTTGTCGGCTGAATTTACAAACACTCTGTATATAAATAGCGGGAATTCTGAACATGAATGCTGCAAGACTAACCAAACATGAACATACTTTGAGCAAAAACACAAATGCTTATTGTACAAATAACAACAGGACGAAAAATGAGACTTGTTCATCATGCGAGGCACTCCATGTGCAATTCTCACAGAATGTACAGTGTGTTAATTGTGGGAGCGTGGAATGATATTATTTTGTATATAAATTAAATTTTTATTTCATTACGTGTTGTTTTTAATTATACTACTAATTACTGATACAATATACATTTATAATAATAATGTTTATACAGAGTGTTATGTAATACCCGTCTCACCTCTTACTTACGGATAGAACGAATTAGACTGAGTTGCAAAGTCCTCTACCATTTTGCAATTTTCGGAATAACTAACGAGTTATTAATTATTAAAAATCGCTGTCTTAGCCCGGCCTACGTACCGTCCAATTCAAACTCACAGTGAGATGCGGCCAACCTGAGATCGGCGTTGCTAGGCGCACGAGGAATTGTTTATGACACAAGGCAAGGGCTACGTATAATAAACAACTTCCCGTGCGCCTAGCAACGCCGATTGTGGGACGGCCGCATTTCGCAGCGCGCTTGAATTGGGCGGTAGGCCGGACTAGATAGCAATTTTTAATAATTAATAACTCGTTAACTATTGCAAAAATTGCAAAATGGTAGAGAACTTTTCAACTCCGTCTAGTCCGCTCTATCCGTAAATTAAGAGGTGAGGTAGGTATTACATAACATCCTGTGTATAAAATAAATATTTATTTTTTAGAATTATAGATTTTATATTTCTCAAAAATGATTCACTTCATTTCTCAAAATAAGTACTTATTGTGAAACGTGCATTATGACACTATTTTTTTTAATTAAAACATTACATCTTCAAAGAATAGCCCTAAATTTTTATCAAAAACAATTAAAATTAAAAAGTTATGCATTTTTTAGTGAAACAACTCATTTTCCACGACTTTAAAATTCGCGTTTTTTTCAGTTATGTTAAAATTGAAATTTTAATAAAAAGTCTATTTTCCCTTGTTATACAAGCTTTCAAATTTATTCTGTAATTTTTTATTCAAACTGGGCAAATAGTGTAAACACGACACCGTTTAAAAGTTGGTGGGGGGTCAATTGCTTCCTTCCCCTTCTTGTAACCGTTACGTGATTCTCAGAAAGTGTGACTACCGCGGGTTAAAGTAAAAGGTTGTATTATCAAAATGAAAAATATTAGAATACTTTATACATGCAAAAAGATTTTAAATTAAGATAAGATGGTGGTAAACGATAGGATATTTTAGCAGCTTAAAAGTTCTCATTCTTCTATTGCATTGTAAAAAGGATGCGGGAATAAATAATAGCTACAGCTCTCCTTTCTTACAGAGTTTAACTTTACGTCTTTCCTGAAACAATTGATTTAATCAGATATGTAGGTAAATAGTATCTCGAAGCCATTTGAAATCTATCGTGTACGCAGTCTCCGATTACTCACTTCGTGAATTTTGCGACCGCGAAACGACGTGCTGTTTGTTTTTGTTCGTAACTCGTGAAAGTTTTTTGATCGACTACGCGGGAAACGTCTTTGCGGCCATCGCATCCGTTCTCGAACTCCTCCTATCTCTGGTTCTAATCATTCGAACGTCGCAAAAAGCGCAGTTACGGAAAATGATCCGTCATTTCCACTATTCTCGACCACAGCAAAATAGTCGCGCGTGGAAAAAGCAATTTATTGTACGATGGGATCGCGACGTTTACTTTCAGTCATTAGTTTTATCACTCATGTTTTACTTTATCTCCAGATCTGCGGAACGTCGACCCGTGAATTCGTCAGACTTGATAAGAGAGCTCGATAAGGCACGACTCTTGTCGCAAACGAGATGTTTCGAAGACATTGATCGCAAAACTGTAAATATTTCTCTTCACGTGAGATCGACCATTTTTTCACAGTTCTCTTACGGTTCTTTGTAAAAACGTCTGTAAAAATCAATCGAATATTAAACGTAATGAGACAATATTTATACGGGTATTTTTTTTAAAGAATTTACGCTCTATATTCAAAATTTCGCGTTTGATGCGCTCGCGCAGATACATCGACGACAATGTTACATACGCGCGGAACGTCTCTTTGTCTCTCTTCGATGAGAGATGGCGTCCGGCCGAGCGATCAAAGCCTTCCAGAGGCCTAACGAGCCTCGGATGACGTCGATCGCTTCTGTTTTCCGTCGTCGTCACAAGCTTCGATGAGCAGCTTTTTCCATCCCGCTGTGGGCAGATCGCGCAAAAGCTCGGTTTTCCCTTTTCACGGTATAGGAAAGAGAGAGAAAGAGAGCCCTCCCTCTTCGGGTTCGGTCCACCGTGACACGGATAAAATTAGATCGACGACACTGCCGATCCGATCTATCCATCTTTCTCTCTCTTTCTACTTGTCATTTTTCTAGCCGTACCTTCCTCCTTTTTTACATCATCAGGCAATTCGGTGAAGCGCGCTCGACAGCTAAGGCTTTCGTGACATTTTTTTAATCAAACTTACGAAACTAAATTATAGTATCCTACATGTTGAAGGAAATTGAATATTTTCGCACCGATCGATATTTCTTTCCTTCACACTGTCGTCCATTACGTCAGCATTTGCTACAAATGAGGAAGGAAGAATCGCCCTGTGTCAGTTTTACTAAAATCTGTAATATATATATATATATATATATAGTATATATATATACTTCTCTCGCAAGCAAATCACGCGCTTTAAACTTTCGAACTTAGAGCCGTATACTTATATTGACACGGGAATCCTTAAAGTTGCTGCCGAACTCGATCAGTGTCGATAAGATAGGAGACGGAATTAAAAACGTCAATTATCGACATTTTTAATTCCAAGTTCTACTCGCTCCGAGAAATTGATAACCGATCAATTTGCAACTTTTATGAAAAAGCAGCAATTTTATTAGCTACACATTGCTTAGACCGAGATTTTGGATCGAATTCTAGCTTCTCGTCAACACCATGGTTTTATGGACAATTTGACAGATGTTTGGCAGCGACCTCTCTCGAAAAAGCCTGCAACTATTTCTATACGCCATACTCTTTTTCTCTTCTTCTAGACTTGGATTTTTGGACTTGCGTTTATTACAATAGAAGTATTCTTTTTTTCTATTGCACGATATTGTTCTTATATGTTGTCCCTAGAGTATGCTGGTCTCATTTTGCATATATTTATTGTAGAATTCTTGTATCAAACAAATATTGTCATGTGTACAAAAAATTAGTATAATTAAAATTTTTTTTGTTTTTGATATAAAGTCGACCAGCATAATCTAGATTTTGTTGCGTACTTTAATTCTGTAAAAGAGTTTTCATTTCTTATAAAGCCAGTTAAAAGATTACTTCTAACAAAGAATATCGATAAAACAGACGGCGTTAGGATCCCCTCATTATGACTGATTATATTTAGGAATGTTAGAAAAGTAGTTTCGCCACTCGTTTGTTACGCAATGCAATCTAAAACGAGATGAGAATCCGTTGGCTTTTGCTATTCTTAGAGGCACAAACTTAATTCGTAGTGACGTACTGCGTTTCTTAAGGACACCTTAACTCCCAGCTAACTAACGAGTTGTAGATATATACACGCGTTCCTAGCACCGCCGTTCGAAGTCTGCCAAGTAATTCGTTTGGATTTTCCCGCTTGAACGCTATATCTATCTCGGGTCCACACGCGCGTCATTGTCGCGTCGTGGTGTCGGTGACGTTGTTGGAAACATAACTCCGTCCAAGAATACAATAAGCGGCCAGCATTGTGGAATGTAATTAAGCTAGCGTTGCTGATGGAAGACAGCTAATGTCAAATTACAAGGAGCGTTAATGGCCACCACTTTCTCTCTCTCTCTCTCTCTCTCTCTCTCTCTCTCTCTCTCTCTCTCTCTCTTGCTCGCTCGCTTCCTCGTCGCTTGTCGCTCTTGTCAAACGATTTATCTGCCACTATTCAATCTTGCCGCGACCTAGGCTACAGCTGACTTATTACCTTATTGATGAATATATGGGTGCTGTATATTGGAGGTAGAGAAATCGAGGCGAGTAAGATGATTAAGCGCGTTAATTTGTTATCCGATGAAAATTCGCGTTGCGCCATTTTAACCGGCGATTATCCTGCAGACCCGTTATTGAATTAGAGAAGCGAGCGGTGTGTGCTGTCAGAAGAGCGCGATCGATTTTTCGCTACATACTGATGGTAGCGGGAAAGTCCGCGTGCCGGTAAACTGCTCCGCGGTTCTAAATTATAGTAGTTTCGGGTCGAAAGTTCGGCCCGAACGCCGAGCCTCCCCCCCCCTCCACCGTTCGCGGACAATGCGTTCTCGATGCTCACATATGAAAGTGCGGGAATCCACGGCCGGTGAATTTCGCCGTACGCGCCCGGCTATTGCCAAAGTTTTGAGATATAGGAATACTTGTTTTTATACAAAAGCGAGGCGCAATCGCGTTGAAAGCGCCAGCAAAATTCAGCGTCGTTTAAGCACGTCGCATCGCTCATGAATAATCTCAGATAGCACCGCGACTGTCCTGAAAGCACGATGTACATACGTGCTATTTTACTCTCGATCCTGAACATGTAAGTTTTCGAACGTTATTCGTATATCAACGAATATATTTTAACATAGTGATGACAAGCTCATATCATATAAATAACAACTAGGAAACGAGAGGCCAAAACAAAGGAGCAAGTTAAGGTGACGGTAAGAACAGTGTATTTATAAAATAATGAAAATGCGAACTTGAGTAGAAATGAAATCAGGCATGCCTTATGTATGGTCAGGGCCTGAGAGGGAGGAAGTAAGGAATGCCCTAATAAGGAATTCCTGACATGTGCCTGATTCCCTCATAGGATTTGATAAATGTCAACCTGAATATATAGTACTAGTACCACTCACTGCCGCGACGTGGCGACCGCGCGTTAGTCTTTCTCGTAAGTAAAAATCATCCCATTATTAGTATAAGAGGCGAGCCGTTATGATCTGACAGCGAGTTATCTGGATTATGGATAAACTTTAATAACCTGAATATACTTTTGATGACTATATAGTTTAACACAATTTAAAAATTAGTTTAAAAAATTGAATTTTCTGCTGACTAAAAGCTTGTACACTAATGCCCGGTGGGCATTACTTTATCTTATTATCTTATTTTATCTTATTTATTTTGTTTTCGCTTATTTTATCTTTATAATACCGCGGCAAGGTCTAATGCCCCAAAAATGCCTAGCAATGCCTAGTAATGCCCAGTAAGGCCGCAAATCTGTACACCACAATGTCCTCAGCGGTTTCCCCCTCGGGCGTAACAAGGGGCAAGTCAAAAGGTCTTAATAAGGAAAACCTGATCAGGTTATTTGAACTCTCGACATTACATTTACGCCCGAACAGAATTTTTTCTATATATTCAGGTTGACATTTATCAAATCCTATGAGGGAATCAGGCACATGTCAGGAATTCCTTATTAGGGCATTCCTTACTTCCTCCCTCTCAGGCCCTGACCATACATAAGGCATGCCTGATTTCATTTCTACTCGAGTTCGCATTTTCATTATTTTATAAATTTCAGTAGGGTCCTGGTAGGGGCCTAATAAGGATGCCTTAATGCCTGGTCAGACACTCATCAGGCAGCCCTGACAGGGCCCTGACCGTAAATGTAACGTCGAGAATTAAAATTGCCTGATCAGGTTGTCCTTATCAAGACCTCATGACTTGCCCTTTGTCGCGCCTTACAATTTCTAATAGGGGGGTAGGTATCAGTAGGCTTCCTATTCAAAAATTCTTAAACTAATTTTTAAATTATGTTAAATTACGTAGTCATCAAAAGTATATTCAGGTTATTGAAGTTTATCCATGATCCAGACAACTCGCTGTCGCATCATATCGGCTCGCCTCTTATACTAATACGGGATGATTTTTACATACGAGAAAGACTAACGCGCGGTCGCCACGTCGCGGCAGTATGTGGTACTAGTGCTATCTATTCAGGTTAATGTTTATCAAATTCTATGAGGGAATCAGGCGTACCGGATCAGGCACATGTCAGGGATTCCTTATTAGGGCATTCTTTACTTCCTCCCTATCGGGCCCTGACCATATATAAGGCATGCATGATTTTATTTCTACTCGGGCGGTTAGGGCCTTATCTTAATTTCATTAAGGCATCCTTATTAGGCCCCTACCGGGACCCTACTAAAATTTCTGCTCGGGAACATTTTGGACATTACAAAGTTCTCATCACCGCAAGAATAGTGAAAGTATTACAATTAAAACTGATTACAAATTTAAAGTTAATGACGTACGATCAATGCTTAGTGCGAAAACATGAATGCAACGCGATTGTATTTGTCACAAGGTTCGCCGTCAAGCTTACACGCTTGAAAACTAGCGTCAGTATTCAGACCTCTTCTTATGAAGATCGCGAATATGTTCGAAGTACTATTTTAAGCCCACTTTACACGATCTATAATTCGCAACAGAATTCGAGACAGAATTCCATTAAAAAATTTTTATGTATCGTGTAATACAGAAAACATTTGAACAATCAGAATTATAATTATAATGCTCTAATTTTGTAAATAGAAAAGATGCATCAAATACGTGTAGTGCATGAAAATGCGTGATTGATTAATTGTATCTGGTCTGAAAAACCTTAAGCATTGATTGCTGTGAGTATTTGTGTCCAATCGGCAGGGAAAACGGACCTCATCCATATGTAAATGTTATAACCTACACTAACCTAATCTACAAACATATGTCAATTTAATATATGAAATTATAAAATAGAATTCTATCTTGAATTCTGTCGCGAATTATAGATCGTGTAAAGTGGACTTTAAAGACTGATGTAAATTATTAAGTTAACATCTTCAGATTGTCGTAAACGAGTTATAAATGTTTGATGTAATAAATGTCTGTGTATTAGAAATGAGAATTTAACGAAAAACATTATAAAAGACCGATGTTAAACTTATATGTAGCGGTACAGAGATATTCAGATGGTCCAAATCATACATTTTAATAAGAGAGAGGGTAGTCTTATGTTCTCGACAGTTACGGGACTATTGAGTCAGATCAAACGGAAGGGCAATATCAAATAGTAAAAATTAGTTATTGTCAGTGAGTTTTTGAAGGAGGTCAAAATAAGCAGAGTCGAGTAATTAGGATATATTTTAGACATTCCGAACTGGATACGTGGTGCTATAGACAGCATCTAAAAGTAACGTTGAATACGACAGCTAAATTTTCGTCGAGAGTCTTAGATCACTAATCCATAAATTTCCTACAGTTCGTATCTTACCAATAGCATTAATCAAGATTGAACTTTAATGAGGACTTTAACGAATTAAACGAATTACGGTCCGGTGAGAGATTCGCGCTTCTTAATTCTAGAAACTCGTGGTTTTCAATAAATTATAATCCGAGAGCTATTAATGCCACTTTCACTGGTAAAAATGGACCTCGGATATCACGGAGTATAACGCTACGTGCTCACGGTTCTGGCACGTTATATATTACGGTTGTACTCCGTTATTCAGCGCGTTGCTGCATCATACGGCATCAGTGCATTATCTCGTTTCCGCACGAAGTATGGTATAGTCGCGTAGAAGCGATTAGTTGGCTACTTTATCGTTTAGAGAACCGCGTACAATGATGCGACGGGGCGAAAGGTCGGCGCTGCTAAAGCCAAACCCTTTAGTAACTCGAGCTGTCGTTAGAACCATCTGCCATGATGCCACTTGCGCACCTCGTTTCCTTGGCGACAACACCAGGCCTGTCGTCTATGAACGCAGCAAAACGGCCGAATATCAAACGTACGATTACGTCTCGTCCTCTTGTGTTTTGTACCCGCTTTTGTACCCAAGTTGATCGATATTTAATAAAACAAAAGCGTAGATGAAATTTAAAACGTTTCACCTCGTTGATTTTATTTTGACTCGTTACCTCGTTAGATATTTATTTTGTTTTTTTTACAGCAAAATAACAAGCTGATAGAATAATCGATGCCATGTCGGCAGTTTGGGCAAATAAATGGGATTGATTTGCGCTTAAAATCTTTCAAAATATTCAAATTTATCTTCCGTCAATTGTAAACTTAAATAGCATTCTTCCCGCTTGATCGGAAATTTAATTTACTATCGCGCCGCGCTGGTCGATGCGCTCACTTTCGACAGGGCAGATTTTTTCCTTTCCAAGTTAGCCGTCAAGTATCTCTTACAATTTTATGGAAGCTTTTTGCCGGATTGTGCCGGGATAAGAAAGAAGATTCAATTGGCGGGAAACAATTTGCGGGCGAGCTCGTTCGTGACATATTCGTCCGATCATCCCCTATGGGGTCCTCTCGGGCTTGACCCTCGTAATTGTGTCGAGCTTCCTTCCCTATCGCCCACGCATGTGGTGCGCGAGATTAATTTTCCGCTGCTCGTTGTGGTCTTTATGGGCCGACGGACACCTGCAGGCATTTCTAATCAGCCACCGAGTCCCGCTCTCACCTCGAATTCCGAAAGAAATCTTACAAATAACACCGTTCATCATTACATCCACTTTCTTACGCTGGAAATAAATGACGACTAGGATCTTGTAATTAATGTAATGAAAGTCAGATTTTAAAGAAAGAGAAAGGGAGTATCTTGCAGGAACTAGGTAAACGTAACATACGCATTGAGAGCACAAGAAAAAAAGCAAAATGTTTTTTGTATTAATCAATATACGATTCTATTCAGTTCTGTCAACGCCAGAGCTCTATATGCATTTTATCGATGTAACCCGATATAGCATGTTACTTATCGTTCATCAATCAATATCAAGATAAACAACACGCTGGTGTAAATGTTCACGTTACCGTGAGAAAGTTATGCATACCTGTCCGTTCTCCAACATAGATAATTTTTATAAGCGATCACTCAATTCAAACCATTTAACGTGGTCTTATTAACGTGGGGTGGAATGGGGGGTTATTGTATCGAATGCTAAATATAGCATTCAAAAATTAATTAGAAATCCTTCATCGATTTAAATTCGTGAATTTGCTGACGACAATATTCCATCTAAACTGTGTTGTGTCCGGAAAGAAACCGGCGCGGCGTACAGGACAGGTGGAAAAACGGCATATGAATCCACATATTAAAAATTATCGGGCTATTTATTATACATCTTGCTCGGACCTATAAGGCGTTCTCGTTTGGTTGATCCTATTTTTGTTAGATTTACATATTAGATCTACATATCTCCTTTAATTCACGAGATAAAAAGGAGCCGCTTATGATAGGATACCCTAGTATATTTTTACCGAGGGGGAAACCGCTGAGGTGTGGTGTACACATTGTGGTGTACAGATTTGCGGCATTACTGGGCATTACTAGGGCATTTTTTGGGCATTACGTCTTGCTGGGGCATTATAAAGATAAAATAAGATAAAATAAGATACAATAAGATAAAATAAGATAAATGAAATAAAAGAAGATAATAAGATAAAGTAATGCCCACTGGGCATTAGTGGGCATTGGTGTACAAGATTTTGGTCAGCGGTTTCCCCCTCGATTTTTACTGAGGGAGAAACCGCTGATCAAAATCTTGTACACCAATGGGCATTACTTATCCTGTTATCTTATTTTATCTTATTTTATCTTTATAATGCCCAAATTAATGCCCCAAAAATGTCTAGTAATGCCCAGTAATGCCGCAAATCTGTACTCCAGAATGCGGTTTTCCCCTCGACTTTTGCACAGTGGGACAACACGATACTGTTTATCCCTTTCATATCATAGAATTACATTTTCTTTGATTCCTTATCTTCATCATTTACCTTATTCCGCTTGACTTCAGCCGACTTGTTTGTAGTGGAAGACGAGAAGTCGGCAGCACTTGGAAACGTATTGAACGAAATCGAACGAAAAGAAGCACGGGAAAAAAAGAGAACCGAAAACGAGGAGGAGGCCCCAAAATAACGTACGAGGCTAGCGTTCAAATCCTTCGACACCGCGTGCCCCGACTGTCCCACATATGGTTTACAGATATATTTTCTTCTCACCTCCAATCCTCCGGGGTATTACGAAGGGATCTCGCTGGCTCCGATCCGCGAATCCTCGCGGAATCGTGAGTTACGGTCGCGCCGGCGTCGCCCAGGACACCTCTACGCCGTTATTTCGCCGCTGACGTGTCTCCCGTGTCGGATGGGAGCCGCGGGTACGCGTTTCGGAGAAGAATAGCATCGCGAGACTCACACGTCGCCTATAAACCGGCGCTCATAGCGCATGCGATGTTGATATAAAACCTACGGCAAGAGTCCGAGATGATAGAGTTAAAATTTATTATTAAAGCAAGATTGAGAGCCAACGAGTTCGAGGAGACGCAAGGAGGCGAATGTAGAGCGTGAAGACGAAGAATGTTAGTTGTAAGTTACAAGTCTCGTACGGAGCTCGGCAAAGTACCGAGGGTTCACTCACTCACTCACTCACTCTCTTTCTCTCTCTCTCTCTCTCTCTCTCTCTCTCTCTCTCTCTCTCTCTCTCTCTCTCTCTCTCTCTCTCTCTCCC
>NW_011967092.1:65952-71609 GCF_000949405.1 Vollenhovia emeryi
AAAATCAGGACGAACTTGTTTGACGGTAAGACCCAGGAGGCGGGATACAATGTGTCAAGTAGTTGCTGCATACTTCTTGGACGGGTAGCGCTTACTTTGACGCAACGACGAGGAGAACGTGCTGTATATATAGCGAATCGCCTTAATAAAATGCACGCGCAGAATTGCCCCGTTGCGGATTATTTCGGTGTCCTTTTTCATTTCCGGCGCTGCTCATGGCGAATAACGCGAAATCCCGTCAATAAATTCCACACGATTTTCCGAGTTTACGTTCACCGCCTCCCGTGCATCTCGGGAACGTTCTCCGTATATTCACTAACGTGGATATTATGCATCTCGATTGTTCTCGAGCGAAAGTTCGGGAAAGTTTTCACCGTTTACCGAGGGTACCCAGGTGTCTTTGGCCGCTACTCTCTATATAAGCTATGGAAAATTGAGAATCACCAAGTTTCCAGCCGCCCTCTCTTCTTTAATTTATATTCATCCTTCCAGTCGATGCGATGAAGAATCTCGAAGTAACCGTGCATTAACAAACTATCAAGAAATACACAGCGGAGACGGAAGTAATTGTACTCTTGCGACAATGCGTGCGACATGCGATTTCATGCAAAGGAGATTAGCAAAGGAGATTAGCATAATCAGCCTGCGGACTCGATTTGCAAGTGAACTTGCGACAGCAGGTACTCATTGGCGTCATCTATGTCGATTCAGCCTGCCATGCGGCGTTATATGTTAAACGTATTTGATGCAATTTTTTTTGTATTTTTGCAATGGTATATTAGCGGCAAATTAATTGGAAAACGATTACTTTGTTTTATATCGCGGTGACGATGTGACAAAGCCGCAAAAGGCAACAACGAGACAAAGTCACTGGATCACGCGGAACGCCCGATTGCTCTTGTCTGGGCAAAACTGGCGCGGATCGATACACCTCATAATTAATATAACAATTTATCGCGCGGGCGTATATAAAGAATCTACGACTTACTTTCATAAAAATTCCAGAACCGTTGGGAAAATATGTAAAAAGTGGGGAAGCGGTTGGAGGAGGGCGGCGGGTGTACCGACCCCATGTTCAGGGAAAAATGTTATTAAAAGTACCGGGTGGTCATACGCGATTATAACGGTCCGCAAGTCTTCGATTTTCGAAAAATATTCCAGCGGCTTCGCCGAGTTAAGTTTCGTCGTCTAAATTTACCTCAAATAAATTGACGCGTCCACACTCTTGAGCTTGTACCGCGTAAAACCGCCAAATTCGAGGTACAAATTTCTAACAATAAGTAGAATTGATATTCGAGCAACACCCTGATAGGAGATATTTTTGCCCGGTATATTAGTACGAGGTATAAATATACGGGCGAGGGGTAAACCCGAGAGGGAAACCGCTGAGGGCATTGTGGTATACAGATTTGCGGTATTACTGGGCATTTTTGGGGCATTAGGCCCCTTGTTGAGGCATTATAAAGATAAAATAAGATAAAACAAGATATATAAGATAAAATTGCAAGTAATAAATAAATAAGTCTTTATTTACGGGATAACCCTTTAGTGTGCATAGGAGAAACAATAAATTTGAATGAAAATATTACAAAAATAAGATATAAGGTAAGATTATACAGATTCACAGATTAGGAATAAGATATACAATTAGATAAAATTTGCAAATGCATGAATATAAAACAATTTTTCTACACGGCTCATAGATGAAATAAAAATCTTTAAGATAGAATGAGATAACATCAATAGAATAGGTCCGGTAGTAAACAAATCAAGATTATAAATAATGAAATAAATAAATAAATAAGATTATAAAAGTTATAAAAGATAATAAGATAATAAGATAAAGTAATGCCCACTGGGCATTAGTGGGCATTGGTGTACAAGATTTTGGTCAGTGGTTTTCCCCTTGGTTTTTATTTTAACATGTACCTCCAATTTTTGGCGATACATATATGTATACTTAAGAGTGTGTACACTTCGACATTACACGTTCGGTCTGATTTGATAAGCACGATTAAGTCAAAGTTTGAATTTCGAGCTGCTTATCAATTTATCAGGGTTCTACTAGTGGCCCGTACAAACTTCTATTCGTGTACAATGCCGTAATAAGCACGGTAGAATGTATTATTTCCAAGTCCCTTTGTTATTGCCCTGAATGCCTGTAACCATCGATAGTTTTATCGGTTAACCGTTCGATAAGTTAGTATAGTAAAAGTTTAATATTACATTTTACTGCGACGGCAAAAAAGTAAGAAGACCATCGGAGGTAATGATAATTGCACGGCATATCTGGAGTTTCGCGCTTCTCTCTTTACGATCACAGTTCGTCAGCGATAAAGGGGTAAAGGCGTAAACGGGTAAAGTCGCCGCCTAAAGCTTACGACTCGGCGGAAAGTTCGCGAGGCCAGTAGAGTAGAGTAAATTCGCCGAACGTGGACGTTTTTATAGCGTGTCGTAAATATCCCGCGATGCGTGTTAGTCACGCACTATCGCACGTTACCGGAGAAATATGAAATAAATTGCTGCAAAGAGAATAACGATCTCGATATCAAGCGACAGTCGACATTGTCCCCGGTTTATGGTAATTATGCTGATAACACCGCAACAAGATTGATATCGATGATCCCGTTATCTAACGAGCGTGATGAATAATTAATTGCGCCTGATGAATCTGTCACTCTCTCGATCGCGTTGACGAGCGCGCAAAATTGCGGTACGTAATGTAGACGTTGCGACGTAGACATGAATTTTCTGGCGTGGCACACGTTTATTGGCGCCCCTACCTCGAGATATATCACAAACGATAGTGCGTACGATCTGTTTGCGAAGTTTATCGCCGCCCCTTTCGCGTTCGACGTCCGTTCGACGACGGAAAAAGCAACAGAAGGAGAATTTATATGAAGCGAGCCCGCGGACCCTTCTCGCCTCTCTCCACCTCTCGTCTTTTTCATCAAGTACTCTCGCTCTGTTCTCGTCACCCGATTTATCTTGACGAAAGTGTCCTCTGAATCCTGTTATATTCTGACGCAATGTTGATTGAAGAACGTACCCCTAGTCTTTTCGAAAAGATTATATCTCCAGAACAGAATTATGCAGCAGATATTGTCTCTTTCAATAAACTGAAGGAAAGAAATTACTATTTATTTAATAAGTCTGAGAAAGACACTATTTTTCGCGAGAAATAAGCAATTCTTTTATCGAGAGACGAAATTTTTTAAATAAAAATAGAAATATACTATAGTTTTTTCCGAGAGGGAAACCGCTGAGGGCTGGTGGTGTTACAGATTTGCGGCATTACTGGGCATTACTAGGCATTGTTAAGCATTTTTGGGTATTAATTTGGGCATTATGAAGATAAAATCAGATAAAACAAGATAAACAAGATAAAATAAGATAATAAGATAAAGTAATGCCCACTGGGCATTAGTAGGCATTGGTATACAAAATTTTGGTCAGCGGTTTTCTCCTCGGTTTTTTCGAAATGATAAATTTTGTAGCAATCTACTTTAATATTATTGTGCATCACGTATTTAAAATGCGTTAAATTTTGTATTAACTTTAATACCATTGCATCAAGCGGATTTAAAATGTATTTAATTTTATAGTTAATTCAAAAATACGATAATTAATACAAAATATAATTTTGCGACTTGTCGCAGTGTGCTATGGCAGCTTTGTGTCGCACTTTTTTCTAACTTGTAAATTTCATTTTTACTTGTTTTAGCGAACTGGCGAAATTTTTGTAACGAACGAACAAGTACAATTCCAATCGCGGCGCGTATTCGACGAACGTTGCGCTCTTTCCCTCGTTCTTCCTGCTTTCCGCAGGTGGTTCTACCACTTTATCTTCGAGTTTGGTAAATCCGTCATACAATAGGCTTCGCCGTTTAATCCGGCTCGCGACTAATCCAGTTGGGAAACTTGTCTCGATGCAACTTCGTCTTCCTGCTTCCCTCGAGAAACGGATAACCAGTTATGTCGCGAGCGAAAAAATATTCCGCGAATATAGATGGAAAACTTGCTTCGCGTCAAACTCTCTGTGAGCAACTGAAATACTCGCTGTAAGAAGACCGAAGCTTTTCTTTCTTCGCTCTCATCCTCTTTAAATTGTCAGATGGATGTGTCTCGGTGAGCAATAGAAGTGGGATTAAACGCGCGAGCTTACGAAAAAGAAGTCGATCACGTCGGGTTAAAACATAATAATTTTTTCCTCGAAATAACTTTCAAAGTCGCACGATATGACAAGCTGACTCATGCAATCCGACGACTCTTACTCACCGCGTTCAAGGACTCTTCAGTTTCGAGTAAGTAATGCTATAGCAGTAAAAACGCTGAGCTATGGATTCCGCAAGTGCCACATACATTAGGGGAGATGCAAAGTGCTTAAATCCCGTGGGGTCCTACGAGATTCTTTCTCTCTGATTTCCCTCAAACTCTATCATCGTCCATATCTTACGTGCAAAATGTAATCGATCTCGCCGGGGCTCTGTAACGTACGTAAAAAAAAATTTAGTAACGTCACCGTGATGGATTCGACCACCGTGTGCGTTAAAGGAAAGAGTATTTTTTTCGAGGCAAGAGGCTCGATTTCGAAACTGATTTTGCAATGAAAATACCGCCGCAAAATTATTAAATGCCTGAGATTGTTCCAAGCGTAAAGTGTTCAGTCGCGCACATTTAGCGCGCTTCAAAATCAATGAGCCGTCTGATATAATCAGTTATTCGCGCCGGGAAACCGCAAATTATCTCTTCCTCCGAAGATGAGAGCCGAGGGGGAACGCGGATCGTCATAATAAACGACTAAATAAATACCGCCGTTTATCTTGATTATCGATCGGCCGCGGTCGTGTTAAGCCGTGAATCGAAATATGATGCAGCCGGCCCGCACTGGTGGCGAGTGGGCGGAGGGTGCGAAAGCGGAGGAAAGACGCGTATCTTTCCGCGTGAGCACGCACGGGAAAATGCGAATCTCCGTTCAGCTTCCGTCTGCGCCCCTGCACACTGGCGCAGAGGGTACGCCCGTCTCCGTTAGACTACTTAGTCTAACGAGAATATAATCGATGATATACTACCTCGCGGCTTAATCACGCGAGGAGATAAAACCCTTTTCCCCCTTCCCTCCCCCGCCGCCGTCCCCCTCGTCGGCCCTTTATCTTCCGCCGGGAGGAGCGAGCGCGCGGGGCTAAATCTAATTCCCGGCCGTGTCATCCCCGTCTCTCGTCCTTTCTTACCCCCGTGGCCGGAACGCCGCTCATTATACTCGAGGAGACAGGAAGATTTTATTACGTCATCCACAAAGACTCTTTACACGGTACTTTTTTCCTTTCGGCCGGTCGGGCCCTCGACCGGGGCGTCGTATTTCACCACGACGTGCTGAAGGAAAAATTAAAAAGTGGAAAGGGAGGAGCGAACGTCGCGATGGCGCAATTTTTGCAGAAATTGCCACGTTGGAATTGCCAAATTAGCCCGCTGCACCTCGAGACGGTTAGCTCGAATATGGCCCGCTCGATGTTTCGCTCTCTACGATCATCTGTATTTTTCTAAGCTCTTTAGATGAAACAACCGTTTCTATCGTGGATATATTTATGTGTACTCAAGTCGAGGGGTAAACCGCTGAGAGCATTGTGGTGTACAGATTTGCGGCATTACTGGGCATT
>NW_011967092.1:79710-104157 GCF_000949405.1 Vollenhovia emeryi
TTTAATTTAGCCGGAATAGCAAGCTGCTTTCGATCATCTGTACACGTGCCATTTAATTTGTGTATTACACAAATCTTTCCACGAAACAGACAGTTTTAAGTGCAAAAGGTGCGAAAGTGCAGAATCACTCCAGCATCCCCTTAAGTGGAATAGATTTCTTTTTAGGCTTCTAAATTTAGTTTCAATGATACCATACTGTTCTCTGATTTAATGCGAATAGTGGAACTCTTTCGATCTGTACGCATAAGTCTTATAATTTGTATATTACACAAATGTTTTCATGAATTGACAGTTCTAGGAGCAAAAAGTACAGAACTCTCCCAGCATTCCCTTAAGAGTCAACGTAATATTGAGACGCGTGCTCAACGGTTATTCCGCCTGAGATAGACGGCTTTATCCGGCCGGGACCGATTTTCCTGTCGTCCTAATAATGTTCGTGAAATCGAGCGAGAATTCCCGTTGTTCTCCTCTCTCCTTTCGCCAGTTTCGCTGGAACTCTCCGCCGCGACGTTTTTTCCGGCGCGATGATTTTTCGTGGTAGGTGAATTACACGCCTGTCGGACGCAGCGCGCTATGCTTCGCCACACGACGCCGATGGAGAGGTCTCGTTGGAACTTGCAACGGGGCGAATCGTGACGAACCGCAAAAAGGAGCAAGACAAAATGTACCGGCGGTTTGTCGCTTAACGTGGAATTAACAAAATCGAGCGTGACGCGTACCGCGATAATTGCATCACGACGACACTTCTGCGATATCAGTGCGATCAAAAATGTTCGATATTTCACGCAATGGTTTTGTATACTCGAGACCATTATGATGAATATGTTTCCTTTTCAACAATTGACAAATAGATTGGATTATTTATTTCGAACGAGTTGCAATGTAATATTTTCGGACAGGACATACAGTAATCGGGAAGACTTCAATTGAATGGCTGTCATTTTGGAGGGAGAACGAAATTAATTAACCCTTTGAAACACGGTGTAACATGTATGTTACACGTCCTGAAGTTAAGAAAACCGACGCTTCTTTCACTCCGATGTCTTTACTACTTCATATCCAGAAGGTTTTTGTTTCGCTAATTCCGAATCTGAAGTTGAAATTCTAAAATTATCGACGATTGACTCAATATAGCAGCTTAAAGTTAAAGTTTGAATGAAAAAATTTTGTTTTCTATGTACAATAAGATATATGTATGTATATCCTCTGTAGTCAAAAAATTATTCCTATAAACGACATTCCGAAACCAGGTATCTAGGAGTTTTTTGAGATCACTGATTACTAATCTGAAGTCAAAATTTGAAAATCCAAGATGGCGGATCCAATATGAAAAATCAAAATTGCAAAAAATGCAATCAATTTATCTGGAACTCGGTATTCGGAAGTTTTTCAAATTGCCGATTACATATGAGGTCACATATGAGGTCAAATTTACAAAATTTATAAAGGCGGATCCAACATGGCGCCTAAAAATCTGCTTTTAAATTTTTTAATTCTAACACCATACTCGTAATCAGCGACCCAAAAAGACCCTTAAGTGTGAAGTTTCAAAAAAATCGCCTGAAAGGAAAAATGTAAAGTGTTTCTCTCCTAAAGGGTTAAACACTATTCACTAGAAAAACATCTATCGTTAGCACATAATGCCGAAACTTCTATAAATATAGAATCTCTATCTTTTACAGAACAGAGCTGAAACGATGCTCGTATATGCGACTTCGAGATGCAACGCTTGTCGTTGGAGAAAAGCAAGGATATAGATTCCGCCTCTCAGACTCCCGCGTTTATGCTGGAAGGCTTGGAAGTAGAACGGGTACTTGCATCGCGAGATTAAAGACGTCAAGTCTGGAAGAGACAATCTTTTAAAATAACCGCGCGTTCGCGCGTAATTTGCGAGAGGAGCTTGGACGTGCCCCATCGCTGCCGCGTTCTGCAAGTTGTTCACAATCGGATTGAAATGCCCGGCACGCAGCTCCGCTCCGACAAAGTCCGTCGCGCGGAAGAGAGGGAAGGTCCCGCCCGACTTTCGCGACGCCACGCGAAAGCAATTTTTATATTAAAGCTGCCGTCATTATAGGCGAGCGCGTTGCATCATCAAAAACATCTTCTCCCTTGTACATACGACATTCCCAAGTGTTTCAGCTACAAATTCATCAACTAATCCTTTTCCTTCCTCTTCAGCGGAGATTTCTCTTGCGGCGCTTTTCGCAAATTAAGATGGCTCCTGCATAAACCGATCAAAAGTTTGAAAATTAAAATTTAAGTATGTTGTAGTTATAAATTTTATCTATCAGTACGCGAAATTTTAGACCCGATCGCTGATGAAGAAATAAAATAAAGAAACAATGTTAAAGTTGCATTTCTTAATATTCCAGTAGACACCAAGTAACAGTTACATAACATCAATATTATAATTTCCTTCAACAATGTGGATGTAATATAACATGGTTGTTATATTACATTTATCTTGTTAAGTAGGAAATTAATATATTGATGTTATGTAACTGTTTCTTGGTATTCACTGGGATAAGAGTTATGGGTCGATCGCTCGCAGAAGCACTTTAAGGGTTAATATTATTTTATAGGAAAAATAGATCTTAACAAAAACCGAGATGAACATAATCCCAATAAACACAAGTACGTCCTATGTACGTACAATAAACATCCATGCCGGATATTGTGTACATACAATCGAACGTCCATATCAGTTGCAGCTGACGTACAAAGAACGTCCATTGTACATCCATTTGCAACTCCAATAGACATCCATAAGTTGTCCATTAATGAACATTTATGGATGAATTATGGATGAATTATGGATCGTAAATGAATAAACTATGAATCTAATGGATGAACTTTGGACTTTTTATGGACAAAATTGAAATCTCTACTGGATACCTTCCTGGGCAGAAATTTTAGTAGGGTGAAAATTCAATTTTTTAAACTAATTTTTAAATTGTGTTAATTTACATAGTCATCAAAAGTATATTCAGGTTATTGAAGTTTATCCATGATCCAACAACTCGCTGTCGCATCATATCGGCTCGCCTCTTATACTAATACGGGATGATTTTTACTTACGAGAAAGACTAACGCGCGGTCGCCACGCCGCGGCAGTGAGTGGTACTAGTGCTATATATTCAGGTTAACGTTTATCAAATTCTATGAGGGAATCAAGCGTACCGAATCAGGCACATTTCAGGGATTCCTTATTAGGGCATTCCTTACTTCCTCCCTATCGGACCCTGACGTCATACACAAGGCATGCATGATTTCATTTCTACTCGGGAGTATATATCCATAAATTAGTTATATAAAGGGAATCTTAAATGGATATCCACTGGACGTCGTTTATGCACATCCAATGTATATATATCTTTGTATGGATGTACAATGGACGATCTTATTATGTCCATGGACGTATGGTAGTAAAATGAACGTAAAACGGACGTCCATAAGATGTACGGTGCTATTTGGGAATAAATGTCACAAGAATTCAAATGTGCTATTAAGTATATGCGGTCACCAACCTGTGCAAGCAAATACTTATTAGTAAAGTTAAAAGATAGGTACAATGTTTTGAGGAAATTTGACAGCTCTTTGAGACTTGACAATATCAAATACTTTTAAATATGTTTTTAAATGTGCATATATAACCTAGCATATCAATGCATTTGATCAATGATGCATTAAGTGATATTTTCGTATGAAAAAGTCGTATGAATTTATAAAAATCAAAGGGGCCCCACCAAAGCACCCGCACTAACCGCTCCTTCGTGCAGGAGCCACTTTAATATTTTTTTGCTTCCTCAGAGAAGAAGCTTTCCGACAAGCTTTCCAACAAAGGTTTTCGTGAAAAAAATTGATTCTCAATTTTCTTTGCTAATGTGTTAGAAACGTTCCAAAACGTCACAAAATCACATTAAGACCAAAATATCTGTGTGTATGTCTGTACGCTGAAACTGGCGTGGACATTGAGTGCGTTCCAGCAAGACACCGCTACTATGGTTGCGTTCGGGGAGATGCTATTTAACGCTATGAGCGTGCTCTGTCCTTGTTACTTGCAAAAGTTGAACAAGGACAGAGTACGCTCATAGCGCTAAATAGCGTCTCCCCGAACGCAGCTTATAGCGCTACGGTAGCGCTACACGAGTGCGTTTCGACAAAACTTTCCGCTACGACTGTAGCGGTCGCCATTTTTCATAATTGCTCAAAGATTGCTAGGAACGATATAGCATTCATGAGCCAATCTTCAATATTTTCCATTCTATTCGTTTCAATTAATTGGTAAACGCAACTCTTACAATTAAAATACAACTTTGAGGTTATGCACGCTAATGTAAGTATGGCGCCGCCACAATTGTAACAAAAAAAGCTGTAGCGCTATGGTAGCAGTGCCTTGAGGGGATGCTGGAGTGATTCTGCACTTTTGCACCTTTTGCACCTAAAACTGTCTGTTTCGTGGAAACATTTGTTTAATATACAAATTAAATGGCTTACGTGTACAGATCGAAAGTAGCTTGCTTGCTATTCCGGCTAAATGAAAGAACAATATGGCATCACTGAAACTAACAATAAGTTTGTAAGTCTAATAAAAAATAATAGTGAGCAACACATATACTACATGTACTGTATGTGTGTGTGTATATGTTGCTCACTATTATTTCTTATTAGACTTACAAATTTAATTTCAGTGATGCCATATTGTTCTTTAATTTAGCCGGAATAGCAAGCTGCTTTCGATCTGTACACGTAAGCCATTTAATTTGTAGGTATATTACACAAATGTTTCCGCGAACTGACAGTTTCTAAGTTAGAAAGGTGCAAAAGTGCAGAATTACTCCAGCATCTCCTTAAAGGAAGGTTGGTATTGAATTTGGTGTTAATTGGTGCAAGGTTTCGGTTTATCCATGTATTAATTATTAATTTGTATCAATTGCAAAGTAATTTTCCATATTTTTTAATGAGCGTTGAGTGCGGACTCGAGTTGAGGAGGCTTTTGAATGGCGTAAAGTCTCTCGGGTTGCTTCGCACGTTTCATTTTCTCTTCCCTTCGTCTCATAGCCGGTGCGGCGCGGCGGCATACGCGCGAGACGGAGCGCAGTTTACGGCCCCGTGCCTCATGTAGATGCATGTTTATTACCGCATTAGTAGCGGGCGACGCGTAGGGGTGGGCCATCATACAGACACGCGTATACACATCCCCGGCGGAGGCTGCCGGAGCTGGGATTCTGTTGGTTTACCGAGAAGGATTCTGTATTCTCCCGCCGCAAAATATCCCGCCTCGAGGATTTAGTCGTCGTTCCCGTTTTCACATTACCGGAAACGACGGAAACCCGTAGGCGGAATTTTCCCTCTTCTCATTCTTGCCAGGTTCGTTGTTTCTTTTCTCCTCTTCGCAATACGCGACGTTCTCTCGATATCTGGAGAAGCGACGATTACTCAACGTCTTCGTTTCTATGTAATTTCTGGCTACCAACAGTAAACTGTATCAGACAGTCCTGCTCAAGGTTGTCAATACGCGATGTTGTCGAATCGATTTTCTGGAAAAATTGGTAGCTATTCAAAATGAGAACAACGGAATTCTGTTGCTAAAGTACACCGTTCGTTATTGTTTCATGTATAAAATACTTTAAAGGGTAAAAAGAATAATCGCTGTAGCGTTATTTCTGAAAGTACAATTCAATTACACTCTAAAAATACCACGCAAGAGCGTCATTAATAAAGAACGTCGTTAATATTCGCACTTTTTATACAAATTTTGCAAGTACGAGCGCGCAATGCGAATTACATACTATATTTATTTAGCATCGCTGCGAGAGGAATTATACGAATCCTACATATTCCCTAATGAGATACGTTATAACATTCGCCCATCGTGGCAAGCTTCATAGAGCATCCTGCTGTCCTTTCGCAAGTCACGCACAACGGTCAAATCGTTTTCAATCCCGACCTCGATTCTACTTTCATTTTTTACGTAATTCATCGCGCGAACGAAACTCATTGCCGCGACGCAATTTCCCCGAACGATACGAAATGATTTTCAGGCGCGTTCTCGCGGGCAGCGACGCGCAAAATGATGCACGAGCGCACGTCGATTATGCCTGGACGCGAGGACGGATGTGCGGGGGAAAGAGCAAAAGGACCATTGGGCGCAAGTATATTATTCCATAATGGCGAAACGATTAGTCAGATCAGCCCTCCGGGCCCTACCCGGCGCTGACAGTTGCACGCGCAACCTGCACATGATTAATAATCACGCGCCGGCCGTCGTTATCGGCGCGCGACTGTTATCGCTATCTTCCGCTTATCTGCCCCCGCACTTTGACGCGCCATTGTCGGAAATTAATCCGTCCGGCGGTCGGGAGAAAAGGACGCGGAGTATGCTTCTGTATGCTCGGGAATTCATTCGGGTCACGTACTACTCCGCCGTTGAAAGTTACACAGTCAAAAGTCCGGCACATCCAGTCCGCGGAACGAGGAATTAAGATTTCCCCTATCTCGTCGGCCCCCCTTAACACGCGAAGGTAAATCAGCCGCCGCGATTCCGGCGTTCCACGTGAATTCTGATCAGCCATCCGTGAGGCCCATTCTGCCGGGAAGTGTTGGGACATGCATTGTTTAAGGAACACACGACTGTCCGACCAACGAAAAGCGATAAAGATCAAGTCGAACGGAATTAGAAGATGCGCTTGCTTCTGCACTTCCTTTTATCGGTAAACCATTTCGTATCAGTTAAGTCCACGCGCCTTTCCGCGGGAGAGACTCCCGTCTTCCGACGGTTGATTAAAACTCCCACGTAAAACGCTGCGAATCGCGGCGGGTGATTGTACTTTAATACGGTGACACGCGAAGCACACGTCGTGATGGACGTCACCGCGGTGGCGGCATGTGCAGCACATTTTTCGAGACAAAGAGACGACAGAGGGGGGTGGAAGGGTGGCGGGGACTGGGTTGGGCGGGGCGAGACCAGGGCGAGGGATGAATTATTCGTTGTCTCTTGCACTCTGCACCCTCGGACACTGATGCCACGTTATCCTGTCTACCGTGTCGACCCTCTGCCGCTGACAGTGTCATCCATAATGTCCGCAGCGAGCGCGAGTGACATTTGCGCCTCGACGCTCTTTCCGCGGAAGAATTTTACCGCGCCTTTCCGGGAATACTTTTTACGGGTTCTCCCGAGTCGGGCAACTCATGAAAATGCGTTAACCCTTTCGCGAGAGACGAAGATAAGCGGCGGATTGAGACGGAGACGCGTCTGATTGCAAAAAACCAGCCTGGATTAAATGCGTTCATCCGTGTCGGAATCTGCACCGTCTACTCTCTCTCTCTCGCTCTCTCGATTGTTGTCTCGCCTAAGAGACGGCATACGGCAAGAAAGGGAAATTAATCAAAGTTGATTCCGAGCAACGTTGACGCGAGTCGTTCTCTCGGACAACGAGAGCAGCGATTATGTACATACATAGCTTTTTTCGATATTCCTTCACCCCCGTCTCCTTAGAAACTTTCGCAGTTACTGGCCGATATATTCTGAAGTCGATATTATCCTACAGTATAAAATATCGCCAACGCTGGTCTCGGCTGAAAATACGGCCTCGCCGTTCGCGGGCGCGTGGGTATCGCGCGCGGGTATGCGCGTTCACCAAATATCTCAGCGTGGTGGCGGCGCTAATTAATTGGCTCGTAAATTAACGCGGCAACAATACGTAGGCTCCCTGCGCCGCAACCAGCCGCCGAATCACGGAATTACCGGCACGCGTTGCGAACGTAAGAATATGCGTGATGTATGCGGTATTCCGGCCGACCGCCCTCTCGGTCTGTTCCGCCCCGTTCAACGCGCCTCCCGCGTTTCATTCCCTTCCCACCCCCACTCCTCTCCCGCATCTTCGTAAGGATTTTATCGCTGTAGGGTTGTGCTTTGTGCGACACGACAACTCGACGCCGAAGCTGACGCTTCATTGATGACAGACTGGCCGTCGAAGCAACGTAAGACACGAAAGGGAAATCGCTGACCAAAATCTTGTACACCAATGCCCACTAATGCCCAGTGGGCATTACTTTATCTTATAATATTATCTTATTTTATTTTATTTATCTTGTTTTATCTTATTTTATCAAGGCGTTTTTGAAGGAACGTGCCCAAACCTCTTATAACACCTCTCTCTATGTATATCCACTTTGCTATGTGGCGATCGAACGTAAAACCCAACAATTGTTTTGTTTGGTTTTGAACCCGGAACTTCGGATTACCAGACCAGCGCACAATCCTCCGCGCCACGATCGCCACTTATTTTATCTTTATAATGCCCCAGCAAGACCCAATGCTCAAAAACTGCCTAGTAATGCCCAGCAATGCCGCAAATCTGTACACCACAATGCCCTCAACGGTTTTCCTATCGGTAAGGCAGATTTAGAAAATGAGAAGAGAAAGAGAGATAGCCGCGAATCTGCTCTTTACGATTCTGTAAAAATACGCTAATGGGGGGTTAGCCTGACATTCTTAACGCGACGAGTGTCACACAGTGGCTATATCGTATCGCGTAAAAGCAGGTCGCGAAGGGTCACAAATTGAGTGCACCTGTTGCAACAACGCGGCAACTTATGTACACGCTTCGTAGGTACTTGACACAACCGTCAAGTCGTCTATTCACCTTTATTGCGCCATCGTGCTCGAAGACTAGTCCAGAATTTCGCAATCTCCTGTAAAAATTGCGTCAAGCGTCGACAGTGTATTGCACTTCTGGCGCACACGCAAGTTGCATGGCCGATTGTACGAAACATTGATTGCCTCTGTAATCTAATAACATAAAAATTTTACGTTTCCAAAATTCTTCATGACAAAGCTAGAAAATATTCTCATACGTACAAATTTTAATACGTTTTGTCGATTTTCAAAATGTAATTAATTAAAACTATAGTTTTAATGCAATTATAACATTTTAACAATGTTAATATTTGTTACTCGGGCTACTGCAGTAATTATTTTACTTAATAAAAACTTTTTAATAACAAACTTGTCAATATTTAATTAGAAAAGTTTGCCGGGTTTCTTTATTTACCGCTTGCACACTTACGGTTTACGCCTGAAAACGACATGCAATAAAGTACCAGGCGAAATCGCATTGACGCGAATGTTATTAAAAATTAAAGAACGTGAATTTTCCATATTCCTCACATCTGTGAGGGGTTTGCGTTTTGAAAATTGTATTAATACATAATGATCAGCGTACAGGAAAGGAAGAGAGGAAGAGATCGATCGTGTAACAATAACGTCCACCCGAGACGAGAAAGTATAGCAAGTGTCCGTGGAATATCCGGCGAGTCGTATTTCCGCGCATCGATCCATTCTCTCCCCCTCCTCGCCCCTGCGTCGTTCATCGACACCGACATTGTGACGTCCTGCGGTTTTTTGTCGCGGTGATCGTTAAGTGCGTAACAGCCATCGCGCAACAGATAAGCCTTTTAACACTTCACGGGACTCTGCACTGCATAATGCCGCATGCACGCGTGATTCGTCGTCGCGCGGCTCCGCGTTATGTGTTATTGAGTGGAAGACTGATAACGGCGGCAGAGAAGCCCACCCTCGACGTAACATCGCGACTGCAACGACGAAATGCAACCGCGATAACAGCGTAATCGAGAACACAGCGGACATAGCGCAGGGATGTTATTGACGTGATCGACGTTGCATGAGAGGCGCTGTACTCGGCAAGCGAAGGGAGGCGGGAAACGAGCGTTTTCTCGCCGATACGTTTTTCTCACCTGCAATTTTATCCCAATATTTGAATCGCCACGGCGATCCTACACAAGTTGCAGCTGCGTTTTCGTGGAAACTGTTGGGTTTGTGATCAAGGACTTTTCACTCGATCGAGCGAGAACGAAGCGAATTGGAGAGGAATACATTATCTCATTGTTAAACTGAATCGATGAAGATTTCATTGACGAATAAAGATTGGTAATTTTACTTATCTTCAATGTAAACGCTTTGTTCTTCCGTTTTATATCTGATTACAGCCTGTGGAAGCAAAATGAAGTAACGGTCGTTTACATTCGCAAAGTATGACTTGAAAAGTTTTCTATGTTTTGAACTGACATGTTTTTCCAGAAACTTCCATATTTGTGGAAGTTTCTGGAAAACTTGTGGGTTGAAATTGTGGGTTGAAAAATTTTGAGCCTAACATAGAAATAATTTTTTTTTCGGTCAGACTTACTTTTATTTTTCGACATAGTCTCCTTTTCGATACACTTAATACAGCAATGCTCCAACTGCTTTAACCCGTCCAAATAATAGTTGGCGTCTTGCTCTGCAAAATAGGCATCTATGGATGCTATGACCTCCTCGTTCGATGAAAATTTCTGTCCTCCGAGCCAAACTTTGAGTTTAGGAAACAGAAAAAAGTCACCGGGGGCTAGATCTGATGAATACGGGGACTGCAATTCGTGAATTTTGGCCCAATATTCGATTTTTTCCTTGTTTACGAGCATACTAACATCCACTGACACAAACGACTGTCGTACAACAACAGAGAGCCCAAAATGGCTGAAATTTTCAGAGGTTTCCTTCAAAGCATGTACAGTCGCAGTACTGAAGTGGCGGCACAGACATAGTAAGAATAGACTGCGCGTTCCCTACCTCATCCGTGTGAAAACATGTACAAACTTTAGAACGAGATAGCTGGTGTTGGGCCGTACCTCATCTTTGTCTAGCGAAGTAGTGGGGGTAACAGAAGAGTAGGAGAATGATAGAGGTTAAAGGATAAGCGTTACGGCGACGACAATGGCGGTCATCAGTGATCTTGCAAGCGTGCCCCAGCAAGCGATGAAGGTTCGGACAGCGGCGACGGGACCAAGGCCGCAGCCGAAGGACGTAGACGAGACCGTGTCGTCAACAACTCTGTCCACTTTGTCAAGCACAGTAGCCATATTGAATTTTTGCCCTACTTCAGATATTGATAGACAGAGAGAGAATAAGGTCCAAAGTATGCTGTCTCTTTCTAAAGTTTGTACACTTCTGCAGCTAAAATGTACAGTCTGTATATTATACATTTATTATTTTTATTAGTTTCCTTAGGAATACAGTGTACACCCGTAGGATATTAGCCTATTGGTTGGAGTTACCTACCGCAAAGTGGTACCTACAAGCGCTTAGATTTAAATCACAGTAACCAGGACATGTAAATGTTCTTAACCGTAAAACTATTCGAAATTGTATCACAGTCGTCTTAAATTAAAGCAAGTCTATTGTCTTATGTCTAACATCTATTGTTCTTAAGTCTAGAGTCTTAAAATAGTACTAATTTCTTACTATGCGCAATATAGAAAACGTTTATTGTTATTAGAACACATCGTACAATATACTTTGTAATGTATATATGTAGATTGTAAATGAATTCATGACTATACCGAACAGAAAGAGTCCCGGAGGCTCTTACTGTCGCCAAATATTTGGCGATTGAAAATCATAGTTATGGATTAATATTAAAACTGTTAACAATTAAAGAAATATCACGATAATCTTAAATTAGGGGTTTTGATTGCATTTCAGTGCTTAAACTTAAGCCTAGAATCTTAAAGTCAGAATTAAAATAGTGCTAACTAATCCCTTATCGTGCGCAATATAGTTGAAATTATTACTTGAGCATTATACATACGTCTATGAGTGGCGACGACAAGTAATGCCATCTTCACGTTGAGGCTCAAAACTTTTCAACTCACCCTCGTAAAAACCATTGGTCCGCCTGCATCCTGTTTGGACCGTATTGGTGATCTTATTTCGTATTGATTTATATCATAATCGATCCAGGATTTAACTCTGTATTATTGTTTATACATGCGGCCTTATTGTATAGCGTTCCTTAAGTATTCATCAATTATTGCGAAGAATATTATCACATGCCTCAATAGTCGAATTGGTGAGACGCCTGCTTAGAGTGAGGGAAGTTCAAACTCTGGCGGAGGTAATATTTTCGAAATAAAATTTTTTTACAGTGACGGACCCCCTCTCCCCTCCCGTCACTGTATTCCCCGATTGTATAGAAAGTTAGTAACCATCAAAACGTTTCATAATCGTTTATCGATTTAAACACGGAAAGACCGGCTAAGGCAAAAATAACTAAAATTAAAACGTTGCCGTATAAATAAATAAATAGTATAGTAGGGGCATCTACATTGTTTTGTGTTACAACATTCACTAAGTATGCTGCACAAAACGCATATAGTTGCCTCCACTGCTTCTCATACCAATGTGGGTATGACAACCACAGATATAGCTGTCCCAAATATTACTATTTATTGGGGTTGTGCCAAACCTAATTAGACATGTGGTAACCATATCGGTCTCTCCGTGAAGATACGTGAGTTCCCTGACGATGATGTTCCGCCAAAGGAAACTGTGTTTTAAGATCGAAAGTAATCGGCGCGGGAGAGTTGGAAAACAGTATAAAAATTCACACACTGTATAAACCATTGGGTTGAATTTACCTTCTTCCTGCTCGGATCGTATTGGTGATCTTATCTCCTGCTGCATGGAAAAAGCGATATGGTTACCAGATGCATAATTAGGATTGACACAGCCACAATAAATAGTAATATTTGGGACAGCTGTATCTGTGGTTATCACGTCCATATTGATGTACTGTAGTTACGGTGCCATAGTTGACATTGTATAGTTGGGACAACCATAGAGAATTGATGCCGTTCACGCCTCACATAGCTGTCAGAACCACTTAATTGGTTTTTGCTTCTGCATGGATTAGGTGCGACACAAGTGAAAATAGCTAGCACATGAGTGTAGATTAGTTCACAGAGAAAAAGTTATGGTTGTCAAAAAGTACAGTAATAGTGCTATACCCATTAAAGATTTTTTATATTGGAAGAGTCCCCTTGTATGAGATACCGAATTCATTTTTTGTAATTTCCGGATATCTATAGGCACAAAATATAATAGCTCATTTTGAAGGGACTTTAATAAGCTTTAAAATGCTGAAATGTAAAATGTAAATTTTTTAAATCTGAATCACAGAACTTGTTTGTTCACACCCTCGTTTTATAGGTGGTGTTGCTTGAATTTGTTTTTATTTTCATTAACAATCTTACTCTATCAGTGCGTGCAGAATTTATTGCCAAATATTTATTTATTACATAATACACAATTTAAAAACTCACCTCGATAGAACTTGACGACATCCAATTTCTTAAATCTTTTTTCATAACAACTACACGCACGATCAAACAATGAATTTTTCACTAAATAGTTTTCCATGGTTGGAAAGTAACGCGTTACTTGTAACGCCGTTACCGTTACAGTTACTTTTGTTTGGTAACGAATTGGTAACGGCGTTACATGATTTTTTCTGTAACTGTAACAGTAACGTAGTTACTTTTTTTTAGTAGCGGTAACGAATATAAAAGTTATTTTTATCGTTACTTCTCATATTTTATACTTGATAAATCTTTTATATACTTATGAATCGATCTTCAAATTTTGATACTGTATAGTGTATATGTTATAAGACTTATAAGTTATAAAATTTATAAAGCTTTAGGCGCTAGTGCGCAAGTATACGATATACAGCTCATACAGCACCCATACAAAAGACATCTTTAATACATATTTAAGACGTCTTTTAGATATGTATATCTATGATATGATAATCTTATCCAAACAATTCTATAATCAAAATCCTATAATAATCCTTGTAGTTGCATTTTAAGAACAACTTTATTTCTTATTTAGTCTTATCTCTTACCTCGTTTTGGCATTAAAAGTAACGAAAAAAAGAACGAATCGTTACTTTTTAAATGATATAGTAACGATAACTAGTTACTTTTTTATTCGATAACGAGTAACTGTAACTACCCATATAGACAAAAAGATGTCTTTTAGACTTCTACATATCTAAAAGACGTCTTAAAGATGTATTAAAGATGTCTTTTGTATGGGTGCTGTATGAGCTGTATATCGTCTTATGCAACATTTTGGGTTATGTTTAAGATATCTTTTAGAAATCTGAAGACATCTTGAAGATATCTTTAAGACATCTTATGTACCACTTTCAGATATCTAAAAGATGTCTAAAAGATATCTTGAAGACATCTTGAAGACACTTTTAAAGACATATATACGAAATCAAAAAGATGTCCTTAAGATGTCTTAAGATCTCCTAAAGGCTCCTAAAATCTATAATAAGGAAATAAAATCGAATGTATTCTATAATAAAGTTGAATTTATTTAACTTTAGGGCTAGTTTATACAATTAGATCACAATTAGATTAGAATTACAATAGATTATACAATCGTAATTGACAAAATAAATTCAATTATTAAACGCAATTATGAAACAGTACTTAAACCACATCGGAGGAATGACAATTTTAAAAATAATATATATATGTGGCATTCATAAAAACACCGCTTCGCATATCACTTTTACATCATCATTCGACGCGCAAATGCTTATACACGCAAGTTTTCTGTATCAAAATGCACGTTGTCAATAAATTCTAATACATATTTAAAAAGCTCGATATGTAAAAATATCGAGCTTTTTAAATAAAATCTGAAACCCACAAATAAATGTGATGTCCATTGGTCGGAGCTCTCGATCAAGAACGTTGCAACACCCACTGCCGAATTATCTCGATCTAACATCGACTACTGCGGACTCTGTTCTCTTTCGAGGGCAGTCCCAGCACCCAGTATTCGAAGCATGGTCATAACGTTTCAATTCGATTGAACCTCAAACATAGGTATAACGAAAATATAACCTCTACGAAGACGACAGATGATGTAATCCTTTCCTATGGTTGTGTTGATGTTTTCTTCATTCGGTATCTCATTTTGTCACCTGCATGTTGCAACCAATTTTTTATGTGCTTCGTAATCAATGAGATGACGCAGTCTGATTCTTTTCCTTTCGTATGACACACAACTCCTATGGATAGTATGCATATACATTAACATTAATAAATGGTTAAATATAAGAAAATTATTTCTATTTCGATAAATAAAAATATTAGTATTCTAAAAAACCATTAACAAATTAGAATTCACATGAAAAATGCCTATATTGTTACATATTCGTTTACAAATAATATAAAATAGAAAGGAACGTTTGAAGAAGGCAAATATAATCTTATTGCAAGTACACTTACCAATTACCACATTAGCAAAAGACGAATTTTCTATTGCAATGGAGTTTTTTGCACCAGTCCACGAAAATTTATGTCCTACGTCAAATGTCATACAGCTTGTAAATATATTAGAGACCATTTTTTGCACATTTTTTTACAGTAGCGCAAGCCTTTCTGCCATGTGCATAGTGATCACGTGACTACCATGAAAGACTCGTACATATAGGCAACGTGGGGGGTTTCTAGAGACCAGCGTAATTATTTATCATTCAATTTTACATCGCATATTAGGGAAATAAAATTGCATATTAGGCAATATTTGTTTTTCGCAAGAGTTAAAAATTTCGATAGGCTGGTCACGAGATGACCGCCACGGCACTATTGAAAAACCAGTTGTCGATTACGGATGGCTGCCGCAACGATCAACGTGTTGAGCGAGCAACCGTCCCGTATACGTGCCGTAATCTCCGCGAAGAAACGCGTTGTTCACGCGCGTATGACGCGATAATCGAAGCGTTGACGCGTCCCGCGTGTGCTCTTATTATTTACGCGACGATCGGCGACGACGTCGACGTCGGCGCAGTCGTTTTCGCATGCCAAGCCGCTCGGTCCCGCATTAGGATCCACGTGTTGGCAACGCTATACGCTCTCGCTTATCTACGTTACCATTTTATCCGCTACTTTACGCAAGTCCAATTCGCATTCCTTTCATCGGTAACAAACGAGCCGATGCGCAAAGCCGCGTACGCCGCTGGCAGCTTGGACGGAGACAGCGCGTAAATCGATGCTCGCGCATTGATTTATTAACGCGATACGCCGCGCCGTACGGTAACGTCACACTCGCTCGGTATCGCGGTACACACTGGCTGCCCAATAAACGTGAAAGTTAAAATAACTTTTTCCCTTATTCACATTTTACTCGAGTCTATTTCTCGATCGTGAATCCACCGTCTAATCTATCGACTTCTCTTCAGTTTTCACTTCAGACCTCGATAAATTTATCACGATCAACAAATTCTATTACGACAGCGGCAAAGATTCATAGTCGCCAGTAAATAATAAATAAAAAAAAAAAGATTAACGATCCAACTGGCAGAATTATTTATCTACAATTAGTTCCACAACGTTTCGACCATCCAGAGATTGTGGTCTTTTTCAAGTGGTATGTACAAATTACCATCAATACTGTGAATCGAGAGGTGCGAAAGAGAGCGTAGTAATATCTAACAAATAAGTGCCAATGAAGAAAAAGGAAAAACGAATGTACAATGTAACATGTCAGCTTATAAAAAGTTGTGAGAGATACGGGTTCATGTCCACCGCTTAAAATTCTATTATATTTTAATAGACTCCAGATTGAGGCGATAACGATGAAGAATCAGATGTTATATCCGTCGTCTACGATTCACCGAAATACCTGCTAATTCGATTTTATTTGCCGGCGCTAAGAATAGCTGGTCTCAATGCGCCAATTGGTATACCGAAAAACTTGACGGCTGAGATCTCGCAGCGCGCCTGTAATAACCCGCGGCTTGACGGCGATGTAGATCGAAAATTCGACCATTGCGAGCGACGGAGACGGGCCGAGGGGTGGATAAGAAACTCGAGTTTCCCCGAGAACGACGTTACCGAATAAAGGGTTAAGTAGTTGTGGCGTCTGAGGTGCGTCAACGCGGCGCGGCGCGGCGCGGCGCGGCGGCGGAGGGAGGCTAGACTCGACTCGACTCGCGGCTGTATCGGCTTGCGGCCGGGCCCATTAGCGTGACGCGATGCACCGTCTACATAAATACCCGCCGACGCTGCGGCCGGTACCACCGGTTGCCACTTTGCGGCGGAACGCGAGCGAGCGAGCGAAGAGACGAGCGAGCGAGCAAGCAACGCACGAGCGCCGGGCGCAAGCGCTCTGACGTAACGTTATATCACTCTCGAGGCTTTATACATACTCTATCGAGAGGAGGTCTGCCCCCTACCCCAAGCGCGGCTCCATGTGGCGCCTGAGCAGCGTCGGTGGGGGTAGAGCTCTCCTCTTCCGCGAGACACCCTCGGCGGCGACGATGTCAAACTCAGTCGCGAGCCGAATATCGTGTCGTTTGTGCGTGTGTCGTGTCGTGGTCGTGTCGTGCCGTGCCGTGCCGTGTCGCGTCATCGCGCGTCTCCCCGTCGTTGTATCGCGCGCGCGATACGATAAGACAAAGGGCCGCGTTATCTCGCACGCGTCTCTCGTCGAGAGAGAGATAGAGCGCACGTCAGGTTCGTCTCCACAATTCTCACCCCACTCTTCTCTCTCTCTCTCTCTCTCTCTCTCTTTTTTCCCCCCTTTCTCTTTGCCGTCGCCGTCTTGCGATAGTAGGGTGGAAAAAGTAGTCGAGCGAACAAAACAGCGCGCCGTTCACGCTCCGATAGCGTTCTTTCTCTCTGTCTCCCGCGCGGAATCTCGATACCGCGATTTTCTCTCGTGCGTATACGTTCCACGGTGCCTCGCTCTGCCGCGGTGGAGGTTGGCGAGCCTCGCGAGACAGCTCCGATATCGGGGCGATTCGAACCGCAAGCTGCCCCGACGACGGATTCTCACGAAGCGGAACTCCGGTCCTTTTCCGACCGGGAGTTATCGGGAGGGATATCGGAAGATTTAGTTACGTGCGTGAGAGAGCCAAAATCGATAACCCGTGGGGGCAGACACACGAAACGTTCTGGCAGACGCGTCGCGACGCCACGCCGCGAGTCGCGACGCCGTGTGTGGCTTGTACGTGCACGTTTAACCCTTAAAATTCTCCCCGATGGGGATTTTCGCATCGTGGATGCCAAGAGTACAGGACACCACCGGCGTATTTATGCGTTTCCCCGCTTGTATTCCCCGCTTGTATCTCAGACGTCAAATAAAGACTTACCTCACTCTATATCTATACCGAAATTACGCTAAGATCGAACACTATGTAGGTCGGTTAATTAAAAATAATTTAAACAATGATATAATAAGTAGATTCTCGAAAATTTCACAATTATTGTATTAAGGACTTGAGAGAGTTCGATACTTTTCATGGTGTGCTAAAAAAGTGCTTAATGTATTCGCAACATACAATAGAGATGTCTGTTCGGTTAAGCTCGTGCGTTTCGGCCCACAATTCGGGCCATCTTCAGCGAGTATATTTACATGCAATTTTTGATGTAGTTCTTTGATACCGGAAGTGCGAACTTTGAGATTGGAAGGTCGAAAAGCCACAACAATATTGCGATACAATTCTGTAAAGTGTAAATGAACATACAAGGTGTCTGACGCAAGAGTATCCTTGTGAAAAACGGTGGTAGATTGGATCAGACTACGGAAGAAAAACCATGTACCATTTTACAAAATTTGCAATAGTTATCGAATAATTTATTGAAACGTCTGAGCGAATGAGCGCGTGGAAAGCGGTAGGGCGGGCACGAGCGGCGAGCGCGAGCGGTGAGCGAGACGGGACATACATTACCTAAACACATCGCTTACTGTTTTTTGTTTCCGGCGCGGAGTCACGTCGTGCGTCGCTCCACCTCGCTCACCGTTGCTAGGAGATCTGGAAAATAAAGCTATCTGACACACCTTCCGGGCCCAGCCTACCGCTCTCTACGCGCTCATTCGCTCAGACGTTTCAATAAATTATTTGATAACTATTGCGAATTTTGTAAAATGTTGCACGACTTTTTTTCTTAGTCCAACCTAATCTACTACCATTTTTCATAAAGGTATTCTTGCGTCAGACACCCTATGTATAAAGGTAAAAATATTAAAAAATATGGTAAACTCACCGTGAATAAATGAACAAAGTTGCGAGGCATCGCTGATAGTGAGATATCCGTTAACAAATAAAAGTATATTAAATAGATTGAATATAAGTAGAAACAATATTCCGTATTAAAAGTAAAAATTATAATTTAAAATAAGAGTATTGCCATGTGCCTCGGTGGTCGTCTAGCGAGAGGGAGGTCCAGGTTCAAACCCTGGCCGAGGTGATATTTTTTCGCAATAAACTTAGAATAGAATATTTAGACACTGCCACCCTGTCACGGCTCTGAGTCCTTTAAATTCTTTGAAATTTAAAATAATTTAAGTATTAATCGCTCACTGTACGTGATTAACTTGTATCAATTTTGTAATGTACCCAGTGAGTACAATTGAATTAGGAATTTAAGGATTGAACGCGTGCGTCTCTTACCGACACGCTTGTTTTTTTTAGTCACTACGAAGTTATAACAGGCGACAATTATATATATAAAGATACAGAAATTAGCCTCCCGAGCCCGACGATATGGAAGTAGCGCCAACGCTATACAAATTCCGATTTCGCCGCGATGTGCTAAGTCGCTCTCGTTTTTTTGTTGCGACGGCCACGTGTCCCCGATCGATATAGGGTTAACGAAGTTTGCACGTGCGACGATTACATAGATCGTTAAATCCGGTGGCAATGAGCTAGAAAAGTGACGGAAAGCGGAAATATAAAACCGAGGGGACGGAGAGGGGGGGGAGGGGCGGAAAGAATGGGGCGAAATGTGGGAGAAGATAAAAGGAAGGCGTGTGATTTCCCAGGAATGCACACAGCGATCGCGGATAGCGGTCCGCATGACATGAGGGAGAAGCGTGCGGCGCGTCCGGCGCGCACAGAGAGATCATAACCCGGATGCAATCCCGATTGTGCTGATGCATCCCGGCGCTCCGAGAATCGCCAGCGATCGCGTTGTCCTAACATCGGTGTCTCCATGTAGGTACATAATATAAGTACACAATACACACCCTGCGTTCTGCGCGCGCATATGGATTTTCGAGAAGAGATTTAAGTTTGCATTCTCGTTACGACATCTCGCGCGTTTCGCAACGAGGCGTTTAGCGTGCGAGACAAACGCGTATACTTATGTAGAGAGCCCGCGCGGCTTTTACTTGAAAGCCGGGACGCGTATTTCCGCGACGAGCGAGATACCGGGAATTAAAATCTTTGCCCTCGCGAGCACCGATCGGAAAGCGATGCGTTTTGCGTTTTCGATTAAGAGGATTGCGCTGCCTATCGGGTCGAGGGATACCTGGTCTTATGCTGGATCGGTACACGGACGGGCGAAATGGCAAGATACGCGAAGACGGGATGATAGTTATTTCGAATCCGATCGGTGGTGCTCTTTGCCCGCCGAACTGGCGAAACAGACTGGACCAGATGTTGTCTAAATCCGTACCATCACGCCGGCATGAACCTTTCTCCTCGCCTCGCCCTCTTCTCCTTTGCTTCCCGGTACTACTGTGCAGAGCCGAGCCATTTTCTATCCTTACTACTACTAGCTGTCACCGTCAAGACTAACATCCGAAGATTCTTTATCTTTCTATCTAAACTAAGGTGCACACACCGGCGAAACTTTTCGCTTTTCACACTCTAAGATCCCAAGAAAGAGAGGAAAGGAATAAGGAACGTGAGAAATTTTTATATTCAACATCACTGAAGGTGGCTCGAATTGAGCCGATCGGAAAACATGTATTTATAATAGGAACAAAGTTTATTGTCGCCAGTATATAATTAATGAGAATAGAAAGGATTATTAGACGACCCAACTGGCAGATGGTTTAAAAGATTACATCCAACGTTTCGACCATCCGGATTATGGTCATTTTCAAGGATAAGCGTACCAAAAGGTCAAGACGTATCTAACTTTGGTCAAATTATAAAATTGAAACGGACGTCCATCGCTAAGGCATCGGTCACTACATGTATTTATAATATTGTTACGCGTCCGCACACCATCGAAGACTCAGATGGGTCCAAAGGTCTTTTTTTCCTTGGAGGGGCCAGCGTCACCAGGGAACTTTCTCTCGATATTCCAAAGTTTCATGACCGATCCGAAGTCCTTCGCAATCGATCCCACTTCTAATACCAAAATGCTGTGCGTCCGCACACTCCCGAGTCCGCCGCGAATAAACGACACGTTAGTAAGAACTCAAAAAGGATCTTTTTATTCTGAGATTTCGTGCAGAGCCGTTCTGTTCCAAAACAGGCAAATTCGTCGGATGCAAATGGATAATTAATCAGTAGCGTGAAGAAACGCACTTTCCAAAAGAGAGGCACGCTTCAGCCCGAGCGCGGGAGGGCCGTCTTTATGCGGGCGCAACAATATTTATTAATTTTTGTCCTTGTTTGCGATGTTGACATTTATATATACATATAATTTTTATTTTACTAATTTTTAACGTATTCCAACGACATTTAATAATAATTAAAATGACCAGTCACGTACCTTTTAAATTTAATGTATCGTAATTATTGATTTAGGGTGTTGAAAAAGACTAAGTAAAGTCGAGTTCACCTATGTAAATTATTAAGAATATAATTGATTTTTCCAACATCCTCTATAGTAGCTCGTTATTTTTGGCTTTTAAAATTTGGTCAATTGTTTATACATTCAACGAGCGTCCACACTATAATATTTATTAAATTGACAATCTTGATATGCAACAAGAACCGCGTCGTACTCTGCCTTCTTTCATTACTTTAATTGATTGTTAATTTCATTATCGAAAGTATTGTAATCGCTCTTTTTTAGTTATTTTTTTATTCAAGTTTCAATCGGTTACCCGAACATTTTACATTCAGTTATTCAGTACGGAAAGTGGGAGTTTTAGATTGCGATTGATTGGGCACGCGCATGCGGCGGTGAAGGGACAACGGCTATCACGAATTTGGATGGATTTATCGCGGGCCATCTCGTTACTCGCTCGCCGCATTCGCGCGTGAGTCGCGCGCGTGCGGCGACGACGGACGGCGCGTGTATTTCTGGCGGAACGTCAAGTGGGATAAGAAGAGTATTTCTCAAAGCGGTTGAGAGGTGCACAGGCCGGCTCGCAAAGGTCGAGTTTTGAGGGACTCGAAATGCGAATCGTTTGCACGTCCTGAATTCTTAGCGTCTTTCAAGGGAAAAAGAAACGTACGCGGAATCGCGATTACAGTTGTCGACGCAATTGGCGTACGTGGACGTCGTTATTTTCGCCGAAAAGGTTAATGCAATCTGAACGCGTTGAACTTTTGCCCGCGCGCTTCAGCGTCACTGGTCGACCGAGCCGAGAGGCTCCTTTAGTACATATCGCTAATTTGGAGTTTTCCTTCAAAGAACTCTGGAATTTTATTTATTTACTTATTTAGTGACACGAAAGTTTGAAATGATATTTAATCAAATGTCAATAGTGCACGCACAAGATATAGTACAATGATGGACAGAATGGTCGCAACACTTTTTTTTATGAGTTTAGGAACGTGCATTTAAATTCAGAGTTACGTTTTAAAATCTCTGAAAAATATTTTACTCAATGACAATTCCGAAATCATTTTGAGCATTTCTGATCTATTCCTCAAGTAAAATTTTTCTCAGAGAAATTGTTAAGGAATCCTGAACGTAACCCTGAATCCAAATGCGCGTTTTTCAACTTATTTAAAAGAGTGTTGCAACCATTCTAGCCATCACTGTACAGCGATGGACAGAATGGTTGTAACACTTTTGTAAATGAGTTTAGGAACACGCATTTACATTCAGGGTTACGTTTCAAAATCTTCTCCGAGAAATATCTTACTCGATGGCCGTTCCGAAACCATTTTTAGCATTTCCGATCCATTTCTTGAGTACAATTTTCCTAAGAAAAAAATGTTTTAGAACATAAACCTGAGTCCAACTGCGCGTTCCTAAACTCCTAAAAAAACCGTGTTGCAATCATTCTATTCACCACTGTACATATTACATAACGTTCTGTTCATTTATGTGTATTAAATATGAATACGTCACGGAGAAAAGATATAAGTTATAATGACAGAAATGGTTTCTTGATGCGATATTTGTTTGCATAACGCATAAGAATTTATTTTTGCGAATTTTTCGGTCTCTTATGCATTATATTTTATGCACTATACAAGATCCGCAGAAATGAAAATGAAGAACTTCGATTGATATATTCCCTTATGCGTTATGCGTTATGCAAAAGTCTGCTCCCGGCTTTTACTGGAAACTTTCGTTGGCTGCACGATTTATTTAACCGTTTATCTTTTGTTAAAAGACGAACGTTAGAAAGAACAACAAAGGGCACTGAAGAACTCATTTGTTTCTTAAGGATATTTATTTTAGATATGCGCGCGCAAAAGATTCCCGAGCTCGATGTCGAGACGTAAACCCGTTGCTGAAGTAACTGCCGATTTCAGTTGCGTTGCTGATTTCGCTATTTCGGTGGTTTTACTGTGCACGCAGTAAAATCGTACGAATCGAATGTCCAAGTTTACGGTTCGTTATGTGGAACGACAAATCACTTCAGACATAGCCGTTGATAGGCGAAACGATTACGTTGAAATCCTGTAATAAATCGCTCGCGTGACGCGTCGGCAAAACCGCATTTATTTCTCATATCGCTGCGTCCGATTAAATGCATCTGCTTTTACAGTTGTCACACATACGATTATTGCATCTTCTTTTGATCTTAATCAGTTTGTGATATTTATTGGCATTAATATTATTACATTGATTATCAAATTAACAATATGATAGTACGTGAAACAGGACCAAGATGAATCTAACAATCAATTAGAGACAATGCCATTTCCGGGTTGGATCTAACAATAAGTAATCTAATAATATTTCTGTGTGAATTTTGTACGTTTTCCAACTTGGTGAATTGAGTGCCAATTATTTAGCGGTCTTAAAACGCAGCTTTCTGTTGAAACAGTAAATATACAGGGTGTTATGTAATACTCGTCTCGCCTCTTATTTACGGATAGAGCGGACTGGGCTGAGCCGAAAAGTCCTCTACCATTTTGCAATTTTCGCAATAGCTAACGAGTTATTAATTTACAAATTGCTATCTTTTAGCCCGGCCCACCGCCCAATTCAAACGCGCGGCGAGATGCGGCCGTCCCACGGTCGGCGTTGCTAGGCGCGCGAGTTGTTTATTATACGCCCTAGCCGTGTGTCATAAACAATTCCCCGCGCGTCTAGCAACGCCGATCACGGGACGGCCGCGTCTCGCCGCGAGCTTGAATTCGGCGGTAGGGCTAAAACAGCGATTTTTAATAATGACTAACTATTGCAAAAATTGTAGAGGACTTTTCGACTCAGTCTAGTCTGCTCTATCCGTAAATAAGAGGTGAGGCGAGTATACATAACACCCTGTACATGTACTAAATATCTGTATATACTGTATACAGGGTGTCAGATTCGATATGGACGACCCCAAAGATTATAGTAGATTGGGTTAAACTGAGAAGAAAAGTTGGTAATTATGCATAAAAGGGGCCTCCTCTCCGATTTGCTTTATTTTTAAATATGTTGTTGAGG
>NW_011967092.1:106862-135911 GCF_000949405.1 Vollenhovia emeryi
GGGGTCGTCCATATCGAATTTCAGGACACCCTGTATATAATTATTGGAAATTTTTGTATATTGTAACATACACAAAAAATTTTAATAATTGTTATTTATTATTATAAATGTTTATTATAAAATTATGAAATAAATAAAAAATACACAAAAATAAAAAATAAATAAAAAATAAAATTTAATAATTAATAAAAAGCACTATTGCAACAGCACATTTCTGAGACCAAATCAAATAAAAAATTCCTGTGCTACAATACTTTTCCCTCTGACAAACAGTTATCGAGATATTATAAGCTAAATATTGAAAAAGTTATCAATTTTTTCTTGAACATCTCAAAAGGTATTAGGCAAATTAAAAAATGTTTCAGACAGAAGCTGTTTATATTACTTGGTAGAATAAGATAGTATAATAAACAATAGGGGTTCCATTTAAGGATGTATCGGACCTATCTTCAAAATAGTACAAAGTCGCTAAAAATTTGTGAAATTGTTCTTTTAGTCTTCCTAATGTACTGCAGAAAAGTAAAAATGCATTCACTAAAAGGTTGCTGAGATATAACTATTTTAATTTACACTGATTTTACACGTACTCTTATGGAAAGAGCCGATCTTCACGGATAAAACAGCTAAAAAAAATGTAGAAGAAATAGTACCAGTGTTTTGAATTTTTCTATACATCTAGTATACGAATAGATGAAAATATCTACTAATAAGTTTCAATAGTCCTTACTACACCGTTTTAAAGAAATAAAATATAACTTAAGATTAATGCGTTACTTGAAACTTTTTGTCTGAAAAGTTTTCTTCTGGAACTTATATGTTTTAAGATATTTGAGTGGATTGATTAAAATGAGCCACCCTGTATAGACACTCGATTCATTACTTTCAGATCGATTCAAACCATTGAATCGAAAATACTTTACTTATATAAAATACTTACAAATATTACTTGCATAATTATAGATATTGTCACAGAATACCAAATGTATCTAAAGCTATGTATTTATACACGAAAAAAATGATGTGTTAACAAGATCAGTGTAATTGAAATAAAATGACTGAAATAACTATCAGTACTAATGAATGAAAAACAGTTAATAATCTGCATATTTAGTTCAACTATTTAGCTCAACTTAGCAATAGCAAATACAATGAGTGAATTATGTTTGTGGCAGCTCGTGACGTTAAATTCAAGCGACTTAATTTTTTTTCAATTCAACAGTTTTTCCCGTGTAGTGACACAGTTTTACAGAATAATAATCGCGTGGTCAAAAATATAAAAGCTTTAAATAAAATTTCCAGACATTATTATTGGGCTTAGAATCTCGCTTGACGAAAGTATCAATTATGTATTTTATCTTAATTCAATATATGACAAAATTAAGTATTAGCTTGGTCTAAAAACATCTCTGACTGTCTTGGTGTGTTTTTCTTAAATGTGTATGTTTGTTACTCGACCTCTGAATATGAAAATAATTAATCAGTTTTTGTCTTACAATCATCGACTCCGGACGTTAGCCGACAATCTTTCTGCGATACTGTACAATTCGTTTATACTTTTCACGTAAATTGTATGGAAAACATTTACTTCTAGATCTCACTTGATAAGGACCTAAACCGAAGGTCGAAATGTTGTGAAGGCGTATTCAATAGCAAATGTGGCCAGCTGAGGTCGATTAAAATTTGAAATTTTATTTATATCAATACTGGCAATCTGATGAAATATAGGTACCATTTTTATGTACGAGTATTTTATGTTCTCTTTGTTGGTATATTTTCAATTTTGGAGACATTTTGCATACAGTTGCAGCAATGTTGGATTCAAATACGAATTTTTAAAAGTTCGACGAGGAACATGCGCATTTCCCGGTTATGGCAGTGTGCTAAAATAAAAATATCTCTCGCGTCAATTATACGTTTTTACGTGTTTTGCTAAACGCGCACCACGGTAACACGCGGTGGTTAGTTTCTTGTAGTTTTCAATGACGTGCACGATGGAAGTTGTCGGTTCGAGGACAAAAGCGACACGAGAGAGCGAGCTCCGGTGTCTCCTGGCTGCAGGTGGATTCTCGAGTGGAAAAAGTGGAAGCGTGGAGGGGGAAAAAAAGAGGAAAGAGAGCGGGAGTGAAACAGTCTTCGGCTGCGTGGCTTTCTCATTATCGCGATTGTTCCGCAATGAGTGCCGACAATGGCCGACACAACGACGATTTTTTTCGTCGCGACTCGAAAGAAGAAGAGTTCCTCTCCACCGCTCCATCCGCGCACTCCCTCCTCACCTTTTCCGCAAGCCCATCGCCCGCAAGCCCACCGCTCTTTCGCTCGTCCGGTCACATTTCTCTCTGTCATGATTGAACGTAACTGAAACGAGGTTACAGAGTGTCAATATTACGTCACCAGTTCCTGCCTTCTTGTTTGCTACCTTGAAACGGAGTTTCGTTGTCGCTTCAACTTGATACCGAACACAAAGATTCCGATGAAATCGAAATCAGGTTTAGATTAAATAATCAGCCAGGTAGGCCCACATATATATTTTTTTTCTTTTAATCTCTCACCTAAACTAATAAGGAAAGTATAGGTTGGCGGGGCATTTTTTTTTATCGGCCGAAATTAGGCACGCGTGTGCATCAGCCGAGAGGTTTGGCGCACATTCAAAAGTGCGGGTTCCAGTTGGACCTGGCATCTGCACGTCCAGACTTGTGCCAATTTTTTTTCTCCAGCGACTCGTCGTTCCCCGCGGTCGCGGGTTTACGATACTTCGTGGCGATAAATCCGTTCCAATTTCTTTATGCCGCCGAAACGAGAACTCGAGAAGCGTATTCACAAACGGAGAACTTGATCCGAGGATGAATCGCGGGGGATATATCCGGAGGTACCATTTGGCGTCCGAAGGGCATTTCGATAGAAGGGAGAACACGATCGATAGCCGGTGCCTCTCCCGATCGCGCGTGTAAAATGTGTCGCTCGTTTAATAATTATTATCTGCGCTTAGGCTAAGAGCTGCTATTTGATGCATGATACGACGACGTAGGTTGCCGAGACGTGAAATTCATGGCGACGTTGTCGGCCTCGCCAATTTCTTATTTATCTCTATTTACGCGTCCTCCCCCTCCCCTCTCCCTCCGTGTAACCAAGCTGTAACATTTCATAAGTTCGGTCCTTATTACTGCGGGCAATTACTTTGCGAGTGTTTCATGCCGCTTCGCGTTTCCCCTGCCCCGCTTTTCTCCACTTTTCCTTCGAGAGTAACGAAGACCGGCCGGCGTTTGTCAAATTTATCGCTCTGTCGAATTTGCTACGAGGCCGATTAATCTCGAGTGTTTTACGGGAAGAATCGACGTTCATCAGTTAGGAAAGGAGACTGTCGATGTCTCGAATCTATAAAATTTACCTCCTCGGGTCTCCTCTCGACGCATACGTCGCGTTAATTGCTAACGAGACAATTAGACGAGGAGATCTCTCGCTGGCAGTTGCTCGGTGAACTTCTTTTCCTCGTCGTTTATTTAAGCGTCCGTTAAACCGCCTTAATCGCTCGCCTTTAACAGACTTCGGTTAAAGGACCGCGCCGGATTAAAGACCGCGCGGTCCGCCGTCTATTCCACCGTCTGGTCTCTTTCTCGTCGAGCAACGTCCGTTTCGTTACAGCGGTGAACGATGTCGCGAAGACGACAGGTGGGACACGAGAGAACGCGGCCGGCCAAGGAGACTAACCTAATTTGCGGAGATAAAACGGTAGGCGAAAGTGCGCGCACCCGGGAAATCCATTAAAGTTCCTGCGGCTTTTCGCGTTTTCTAAAATTAAGTATTACACGTGATTCTCGCGGTCTCCCTTGGTTAGCCTCGAAATTCTCGCTTACACGACTGTATCTTGTCTCAGAATTTACGAATAATTATCAAGTCCTCTACAAGTGATGCATATGTATATATTTTTATCTCGTTGGTCTCCTTAATCGAAAGATTTCGTACAAGTCTTGTTCTCACAAAATAAAACGAATCGTTTCAAATTAAAGGTAGGTAGGGAGAAACGGCCAATGCGAGCCCACAGCAGATGTCCGTGCGAAATTGTCAATGTTTTTTTTTTAAAAAACAATTTATTAAATAATCCAAACGTTTCGACCCGTTTTTGGGTCATCCTCAGTGAAGCTGGGATAAAAGATATGATACATAGTGTTAAACAACTTTACAAATTATTAATATAAATTTGCGAAAAAATACAATGAATTTTTACCTGATTAGATACATAACTTAACACCACTATTATCGAGAATTATCCTCTGACAGTTTCAACGAGATTTAATCTTTGACCTGTGATTGCCAAGTAAAGAGTTAGATTTGTTAATTCGATAATTCTAAAAGCAGAGAATGTATTTCGTTAAACTATTCGTTATGAATTCAAATGTAATAACTCACCGAAGTTGAGAGAGGACAGTCACGACGAGTGGTAAATAATAAATGACAATGACAAGTGGTAGTGCGAAAATAAAAGTAAAACCGGTATAGCAAATAAGGATTGCCAAAACAATAATTGAGTTGGTAATGTAACTATGTTAGTGTCAAATTTTCAAATATTATCCAAGTTGTTAATAATGTGGTCATATATGTTTAAAAGATCGGTATCATTCTGTAAGTTGAGTCTGGACTTTTGTCTTTTTATGTGACTCATTTCAGAAATCAGTCGCTTATACAAAAATGTTTCTCTATCCAAAATATCAACGTTGTCCCAATCGAATTCATGGCCCAAGAGTCTGTGTTCAGTAATTACTGAATGTTGTTGGGTATTTCTGTTAATATGATTACGGTGTTCTTTAGTTCTAGTATTTAATATTCAAAAAGACACATGGAGACACGCATTAAAGAACATATAAGAGACATTTCTAAACCGACTACATCGCAATCAGTCGTCAGTAAACATCGTATAGATAGCAATCATGATTTTAACTGGAATAGGTCCTCGATCCTACATAAAGAACCATATTTTAGAAAAAGAGAAATCGCGGAAATGTTCTTCATAAAAAAACATCGACAATACTATCAACCTACAGCGAGACACCGATAATCTTAACGCCATATACAATAGAATCATTAGAATAACATAACATTTATGTCCTCCCCCTCTGCGCTTCGTCACATCTCTTGTACATACTCTAGTTTTATTTACCGGTTATTCCGTTTTCCAACGCTGACGGGTAGACACACTGTGTAACGAAGGTCTCTGACCTCTAGATTAATTTTACATCTCGGACAAATCTTGTAAGTTTTATATATAAAATACTTAACTCTCTATATTATATAAGAAATTTCTTAATTTATAAACTGCTACCCGTTCTCCAGACATTTGTAGGCACTCTTGTAAGCTTGTTCACCTGAAGAGGACCAGTATTACTGGCCGAAACGTCGTTTTTTATTTAATAAAGAATAAAGAATTGCCAGTAAGGTCGTTTACATACTTATTAAAATTCTTTTTTTAATAATCTGCCTGTTTGGCCTACACAAGAGGCGTCGCAATCTTTACAGGAGATTTTATATACCAGATTTTTTTTAGCACTTTTTGGTAGGGGATCTTTATGTGCTTTGATAAAACAACTAAGTTTGTTCATACCGGTGAATGAAAGAGACATACCTAGATCATGGAGAACTTGTTTAAATTGACGGGAGAATTTGGGGATGTAAGGTATGTTAAAGAATTTTTTGGTAGCTGTGCTAACCGTATTATTATCTGTGTGCTTCATATTCTGATTTTTTAAAAAAGTTTTTAACCTTCTGTTGAGGGTATTAAAGATAAGAGGATGATGGATAATTATTTTGTAATAGGATGTTGATAACGTGCTCCAAATTCTTCTGATGGTATCTTGGATGAGAGAGTAACAATGCATGATCGATCAAGCAGATGATAGTACCTTTTTTATGGCAAAGAGGGTAAGAAGAATCAAAATTCAAATATCTACCGGAGAAAGTAGGTTTCTGGTACCAGTCAAATTTTATGTGGTCATCTCTAATATTAATTGTTGTATCTAAGAAATTCAATTTTCTGTCTGTTCCCTCTTCCATGGTGAATTGTAGTCTCGGATGGAAAGAGTTGAAAATTTTTAACGTTGAAACTTTCATGGAGGAGGGGACCGTCGTTTCAAATTATTACATAACGGAAAGAACGGTTTTATTAGTGTACCAACTTTGGCCAAATATATACAGATAAGAAAATAATTGTGCTAAAACCATCAAAATAATGATGTAGAAACATTCAAGTATGATGACAAAAAGCTTAGATATTATATTATAGTAGCCAGCTTGAGCATCCAACAGGATTCTTTTCAAGTTTGTATTTAACCTAATTTTTATATGCTTTAGTTCTTCCCGCGTGCTAGTTTAATTAGAACAAATTGGAGACATCCGAGCTACTCCGGGGTAACATTAATTCATAAAAATCGAGTGTAGCTCGAGGAAAGTCCCCGTGTATGAGATACCGAATTCATTTTTTTGTAATTGCCGGATATCTGTAAGTACAATTAAAAAATAAATACAATAGCTCATTTTGAAGGGAATTTAATAAGCTTTAAGATGCTGAAATGTGAAATTTAATTAAATTATTATTTTTATTATTAGAAAAATATGAAGCATGAGTTTACGCGAAATTGAAAAAGTGTGTTCGTAATATGAAGTACCCCGAGAAATTGTTAATAAAGTGCAAAATACATAAGTATTGCAATTAGAAGTTTATTAAATGTTTATGAAATACAAATATAATGAAAAAGTTTAAATATTTTTACTCTGATTGTGAGCCACGGAAGTTTTTCGTTTACGCCTTTATTTTGCAGCTGATGCTGCTTGAATTTGTCTTTTATTTTCATTAACAGCTAGCTGTTCGCGATAGTTAACACTCGAGCATGTTACCTCGTACGAGTACCCTGAATATCTGACAATACATGCCCCACGCCTTGCGATTTTTCGATCACCAAATCTAGTCTCTACAACTAAACAATTAAACATATCCCGTATTTTCCTATTAATACACTCTTACTCTATCAGTGTGTACAAAATTTATTGCCAAATATTTATTTATTACATAATACACCAGGTTTAAAAACTCACCTCGATAGAACTCGACGACATTCAATTTCTTAAATTGTTTTTCATAACGACCACACGCACGATCGAACAATGAATTTTTCACTAAATAGTTTTCATTCCAAGAATAATAAGTTCATGGTGGAACCAACTGATGGCGCTTGTTAGTTTAGCAGAAACCCCGCTATCTTGTGTTAGTAGCCTACCTCATAATACGGGTCTCTACTCTATGTATGTATCCAGCGAATTCGGTTGCTTGAACTAGTGCGCACTTAGTGCGCACTAAGGCTTGTTTAGGGTCAATTGTTATATTTAAAGATCGTCTTAAATACCTCTTGAAATACTGTTTGGCCAGTAAAATGATCTACGTAGCATCCATGCGATCATTTCTTTCGCTAGATGGTTTTTAAACATGTATTTAAGACGACTTTAAATATAAGAATTGACGGTAAACAAGTCTTAGTGTGCACTCAGTGCAAGCAATCGAATTCGCCATAAGTTATCCAAGTTATTATTGAAGCCTGAAAATCTACGTTGCAATTGAGTAAGGATTAATATATTAGAAAAAAAGATGGGAAAGGGAAAAGAGAGGAAGGGGGGAAGCTTGGGCGAGAGAGCGTGTCTCTCCGACCGCGAGCGACGTTTAATCGGGCCGAGAGGTACGTGGACCATAACCAACGAGAAACCGTGCCCATTCTGGTTCGCCCACGTGACGACGGCGACCACGGCGATTCTGGCGTGGTCTCTATCCGATCATGCCGAACGTTCGTCGTTGACTTTCGCGACGCCGATGATGGATCGCCGCTTCGGGATTACCGCAGCGGCACTTCATTCGTTCAAACAACACGGAGATTAAATCCAAATATACTCGCCACGCCAATTTAGAGCAATGAGCGATCTAGTCGGGTTCCCGAGACCCGCGAACGTCGATCCCTGTCAATGGATGGCGTCGGGAATGCTCACGATGGAAGTGACCACCGAGGACATTGGAGACTTTGGAGATGCGCGAGCGCATCTGAACGTCTCTACGTCCTCGCGTCGAGGAAAATTTCACAGAAGCCGTGCGATAGAGATTTCGCTACGCGAAATAAAATCTATTTCGTTGTCCGTTCGATAACGTATCGCAAGTGTTTTGCGCTTCAGAGAAAAGAAAGACGGTTACAACGCAACCGTGAAATGGATTCTACAATATCAATGATCGTTATTTATAGTTGCCGGGAACGTGCGCGAAATTCTTCGAGAAACATTGAGTGCGTCCCGGCAAGACATTGCTAGCGTAGCGCTACAGCTTTTTTGCTACAATTGTAGCGGCGCCATACTTACATTAGCGTGCATAACCTCAAAATTGTATTTTAATTGTAAAAGTCGCGTTTACCAATTAATTAAAGCGAATAGAATGGAAAATATTGAAGATTGGCTCATGAATGACATATTGTTCGACGATTCATTAGATGAAAGCCACAATGAAGAGGAAGAAGTCCCGCTACAATTGTAGCGGAAAGTTTTGCCGAAACACACTCGTGTAGTCTGAATCCTGTCCCGCATATTTCCATCGTTTTAATAACGAGTTGCGAATTACGGCGCAAGACAAACGGTCAACAAATAAATCGTAAATTTTATTTACGATTTATAAATCGCGGCAATCGAATCGCTTATCGCGCTCTCGCGCCGCGCCGTCCGTATTATTGCCCGTCGAGAAGTTGCCGAAACGCGAAACACGCGATACGAGATTACGAGAGAGAGACGGGCGCGTCTCGTCTGTATTCTGGCATCGATTCGATCGCGTTCGCTCGCTTTATTGCCGCAGTACACTGCATAAAATGCCTGCGCTGCGCGCCGTGCAAATGGCAAAAGAGGATTTACGACTTCCTAGACCGACCAGATGGAGAAAGTAGACGCGACTCGCGCCGTGCCGGCCGGCGAGCCGTGCACCGTCTTTCGTTTATAGTTGAGAACGAGCCACTGTGCTGGCAATAGCTAGTCCCATCCTGGCTGTATCGCGTCTCGAAGTTATAGCATGTAATCGTGTCTTCTCGCGGCGATCGATTACAACCGCGAGGCGGTGAGCGCGCTATTTTCGACAGCGTCATTTCTGCTCCCGCGTTGACTGCCGTCAGCCGAAATGCATTTTCGAATCGTTTATCGGCGCGGAAATATTCACGTTGGAATATTACCATCGAAAGTCGGTGCTAATCTACCGACGCGATTAAAATGTGGCGACTACGTCGGCGTTTCGCGCGCCGTTGAAACTGACGCGATTGAATTTGACGGATCTTGGATTTTTCGAGATGCACGAGACGCGGCCAAGCGTTATTCACGGCACCGCACCGGCCGCATTAATCATGGCACTTTGATTTTGTCGATGTTGATTAGCCCGTCCGGGGCTATACATTTCCCGCATGTTTGTTCGCTATTCAATTTCGCCAGTTAGCAAAGTTTGCGCCGCCGAACTTGGGCGAGTGGCGGACCGGCGAGCCGCGCTCTTCCGCAAATTGATAAACAAGGAATGATCATGTGGAGGTAGAAATTATGAAGTCTAGAAACCAGGAGGCTCAACTTATACGGGCGGATGCGTCAGATTAAGGGCCCAAAAGTGGTTGTCCACATTGATACAAAATCCGCTAATCGAGCCTTCGCTCCACGATAGTGTTAACACAGTGTAAATATCCAGGGTGTTCGAAAAAGTGGAGACCCCTGAATAACTCCGAAAATATGCAAGATAGAAAAAATATTTCAGACAAAATGTTGTAGGGTTTCAAGTAACGCATTACGTAGGAATATCAGTATGACCTTGAATAGCGTTATCAAGGTCGCGCAAAGGTCATCTTAAATTTCTTAAATGGAACCCCCTATTGTTTATTATACTATCTCATTCTACTAATTAATATGAACAACTTTTGTCCGAAACAATTTATTCTATCTTGCATATTTTCGGAGTTATTCAGGGGTCTTCACCTTTTTTGAACACCCTGTATGTCAGAAGACCTGTTAATTATGCTGGAAGAAATAAAATGAAAAGTACAAGCTGTATATGCTCGTTTCACCTATTTATTCCCTTCCGACGTCTGATTATCAAATAGTTTGTCGATCGTAGCGCTGCCGGTGTGCATATTTTAAATTACTATAATATAGAAACCGGGTTTTACTCTTATTCTCGAGAGCACAAGTTGATCCTCCTGGTCTGTGAAAGCCGAGTCCTTGGTCAAGGAACTATTCTGGAAGCCTCCTGGTCTCTAGTCTTCACGAAACCTTCGCCGAGCGAGGAGAAACGGCGCGCGCGCGCGCCGATTCATTTTTGTCCCCGCGGTTCGCGACGAATAAATTTCAAGCTGCCGCCGAGAGAGGAGCACGATGAGTATACGACTTGTTTCCTCCGCTCCCGTTGCCAATTACCTTCGAAATGTCGCTGCTGTTGAAAATATTTCAACGGCGTTAACGCGGTGCAGTAGCCCGCTCCTCCCCGTCAGGCATTTTGTGGAGATAATGGCGTTGTCTCTCGGTCGCCGTCATTCGCGGCGGAATCGTGGCCCCTTATCACCGCCGTACGAGCGGACAAACAATGGCGGCGGACAATGGCAGCGCTCGATCGACGACAATGGATTTTGTCGTGTTCCCTAATCCGCGCCGGGACGCGCGTCGTCCGCCTCGACGATGCCGTTTCTACCCCGCGCTCGGATAGTCTCCCGCTAATTAGCGAGAATTTGTCCTCTCGTTCTTCGATACGATCCACGCGCGCGTAAGAATTTACCAAGATTTTGCGAGCGTAACTTATCCTTATCGGTGAAAACCCAGGAAAATCTCAACTTCAAATTTCTTCAAGCACTGCCTGAAAATTATATACACTCCCAGATATTTTGAATTAATATTTTTTTCTACAGGTAAATAAATTTTCTTGGTAATTTCAGCTAAATTTCAGCAATCAGTTTGAATTTAAGTAAAAGGCTAATCGTTTTGTTGTCATGAAAGTTGTTATCAGATGTAAATTGTCTTCATTGTGAGGTAGAACTTTATTAGTTGGAAAGAATAGTTCACTTTAACACGAGCATCTAAGAAAGAGAGTAGCTATACAGGGTATATTACGGTATAAGTACTAGTACGTCCACTCTGTTGTTTGTTTTGTTTTCCATCGATCGTTTCTGCACATCCGCCATTGTTTTGGTGGAGCCAATGAGACGGATGTTGTATATGTGGTAGTGTGAAATCAATGTGACAGTTTAAACACGTGTAAACTAAAATGATATTAATAATTTTATTATAAAGACAACCACAGGATACACCTGCAGTGTCAAAACCTACAAAAATACTAATGTGAATTCGAATTTTTATTTTTTCTCGCTTCCCTGAGGACAATGAAAGATATAACCTTTAATCGTTTTACATTTACAAGCCAAGAATTTTTAGTTAGAACATAATCGAAAGTAATTTTTCAATAATTTTAGGGCAAAGCAATGCAATGTATATGCTATTTTTGTATACCCCTTCTGGTTACGGCACTAATAACCAGGATCCCTTGAGCAATTGATACTGGATTTTATACCAAAATAATGGCGGAATACCACGTGATAAAAACCGAAAAGATCAAAGGACCGACAGGGAGTGGGCATATTAGTTATACTATGGAGCCACCTTAACCAGAAAATGAAAAACCAGGCCTAGCTGTTCCTATTTCAAAGTCACAGCCTTAGTTGCTATGACTATATTTTATTATAACTCTTTCGGTTTATCTTTTCTCTGTGTATACAATTATTCAGATCTTATGATTCGATGTTTTGTTTCGCGTACGCTTACATGCGAGAAATGCGATGTATACAGTAGTCTCTGCTAATCCCGCTAATCGAGAGTTAACCCTTGCTCCAGGAAATCATCCCGGAAAGCCTCAACGAGATTCCCCGCCGCCAGGGATGATCCCCTCGTTATTATACAGAGAGGGCTGAGCAGACGGTCGAATAATTCCGCTATCACCGACACCGATAGCTACGGCGTGTCATGAATTGCTCGGCCGTTTGTCTTGCGATTGTTGCGAATCGGAAAATACGGCGTCGCGTCAAACAATGAGGAGTACACGACCGTACTGCGACAAGGTTCGCCGGGATTTACACGTGTAACGAGCGAGTTCCCCGTGGATATAGTTAAAAACCAGCGCGCAAAAGTGAGCACTGCGAGGAACACGAGGAAAGAACAAGGAGTGAAAGAGAAGAGGGGAAGAGGGTAAAAAAGGGGAAGAAAAAGACAGTAAAGAGAGAGTAAAGGAGTCCAGGAGAATGGGAATCCATTAACGAGTGCCGTTTCCATACCTCCTCTATGCCGCTCTCATGCGATCGCCCCGCGCCTTTCAACCCTCTCGCCACTCGTCCTTAGCTGGCTGTATATCCTCCCCCCCTCTCACTCTCTCTTCTGTTTCTTTCTTTTTCCATCTTGTCGCCTGAAAGAGCATTCACCGGCACAATAGATCGTTCATTATCGATACCAGGACCCGAAAAGCGGGAAGATAGTAATGCGAGAAAAGGGATGGTCGGCCGAGGTGTGAGTTTCTAAGTGTGCGTACGGGACTTAATCCACGTGTAGGTGTATTTCACCCCGCAAACACGGTCGTGCGGTACTGAGAGGCAGGCGTTGAGACGGGCAGTTGATAGTTTTAGGGAAGATAGCTGGATCTTTATATTTTTTAAGAACAGCTTCAGGGCTGAAAATTACGACGAAATCGTGTCTGATACTGAGGTTAAAGTTGAAGTCGCTCGTCGTTCTTAACTGCTTCACTAAACAATTTACTATATATATGTCGCTCCTCTGCGCGAGCAAAATGACACAAGCCAAAAATAGTCGTTTTATAAAGAACGATTTTAAACGTTGAATCTGCTCACAGATTGCACACAACTACAGTCACATGATCTATTAAATTATTTTCGTTTTTTTCTTTTCTTGCCTCGATTGATCTTTCCGTGTAATGCGAGAATGTATGTTTCTTTTTATCATTCCTTCTCTTTGCTATCACTATTTTTAAACAGAGATACAACCTTCATTGATCCTCCTTTTAGACAATTTTTGCACTTTTTTGGATAAAACCATTACACTTATGATACTTTTCTAAATAAAGAGACATACGTTTTCGAGTTGATAAATTTAAAAAACTCATATTCTTTACTTGTGTTACTTTTCTCGAGTAGGATAGATATATATTTATTTAGTACATAAATATATACTTTACAGGGTGGCCCCGAACATTTCGGCCAGACTTACAATAGAGATTCGATAAGAAATTTATTTCTGACCATAAAGTTTCCTATAAACATGGGTCAAAAAATGCTTCCTTGAAAAGTTAGCGCCCAAAAACTGTTGAAATCACGGTTATTTTATACATTTTTGCAAATATCAAAAAGTATGCATTTTTAAATAAAAACTACCGAAACGAAAGTTGAGCAAGAGGTAAAAAGAAAATGAAATAAAAAAGAAATAATACTTAATAAATTTCTTGAAGAAAATAAAAATAAAATTGATCTCATTAAAAATGATAATTGAAATCTCTACAACTAAGATAATGAAAAATATCTCAATCTTTGAGTATATAGACATTGAGGAGGAATGGTAGCACCGTATGTGTGTCCAAAGTATGTGCGAGAGAGAAGGATATTGATACTCGTCCTCTCTGCACATGCTCTGCGCACATTGAATCTGTTACTTTCATTGGCTTACAGCTTAGGACGTCATCATTTCTCCCTAATTACGTTATTCTTTGCGTTATATTTCCGAAGATAGACGAACACCACCGGACTCATAACGAAGCATGGAGAATATGATTTACGAAACTGATGCGTTACGAGGTAACGCATTACCAAAGTTATAATGCAAGAAGTTATAGAATAGGACGCCAGGACGACGACGACGACAAAGACGTTTCTTAAAGATTGAAATTTCACAAATTGGACTTTGCATTGCAATATCTCCACTCATGGGGCACGTAGGAGAAATATAAAAACACTTTTATTATGCAAATCGTACCCAAGCTATCGATTGAGCGCACTTAGCAGTTTGTCGGATCAGCCGTTGTTGAGATCCGAAAATCTGAGGGCCCGTCAACTCGCGTACTCGCGTAAATTACACACGGTTGGTCTCGCGCGCGCGGTTCTAGCTATGATTATACTTTATAGCGCGAGATACTGCCGTGTTCCGTGATTCAGCAATTTTAAATGTCACTTGTCTAAAGACATGTTTAAACATATTTGCAATGGATATTCTCGAAAGAATAACTTTTGGTAAAATAAACTGAAATGTCACGTACGTAAATAAAACAGTATTACCTTTATGTTTTTTACAGTTTCAACGAAATAGTATGAGATTTATAAGACATTTTTGGATAATTAATTTTTATAGTTTTTGTTATGACCAAAAATATTTGGATACTTTGTCGATAATTTATAATTAACTTCTTTCCTGAGCATGTTTGAAATTGAAAACCTTTTTCAGTCGTGCCGTGGTTTTTCTCAAGTTCTCGGGTGATAATTTTGGTTTTTGTCCATTCCAGTGATGTGTTAGGACTGTAAAGAGGATTCGGAAGTGACGGAATTAGCGGACATTAACGGACATTCGACCATCGATGGCGGCCGCGAGTTTTCCTCCAAACTTCTCGAACGTTGGTGTATTAGAGACTTGGTAAGTATACTTCTATCCTAATTGCTAGAAATTGAATTTGCCTCTGCGAAAAATGAGAAGCTGGGATCTTGTTTCGTCATCATGCTCCAAATCAATAGATTAAGCTATTATTTAACACTTGTAAAACTAATCTTACAATACTGAGCTTTGTATATTTATAGACTCTTGTGCTAAGACTTACTTATGCAACGGCAATCTATTGAGATAAATGGTCATAAATAATTAGTGTAAATCCGAGAACAAATTATTGATGATTTTCAGATTAACTTGCTGTTTAAGTCCCCTTTGGCTGCTTATCGTTTAACAAAAAGACCAAAGTTACTGCGAATGATAAATTTACGTCAGACCGTGGAGTTTGTCGGTAAATTATTGCTTACTCGGTAATACTAATTTTAGAAGTGTACATATTTCTATTCGAATACGTCGCGACCATATTAAAGATACTGTAATTGGTTTTAATGCATGAGAACTCAGCTTTAATCGCAAATAGATCAGGCTTTTGTTATGTCTGCATGTCAGTAATGCGTTAATTTATACTTCCTGTCTCAAGCTGTTTTACGATCATTGTACACACGGTGCACGATATACACATTGTAAGAAGATATGTTCGCATTTACGATAAGATCTCGATGGTATCGATCCGTTCAACCAATTTAACGAAATTATCTTGTGTGCACTTTTCCCCGCTATTGAATATTTTTTTCACAGAGGACAGTAAATAAATCATGAACTGTTTCTACATGCAAAAGCAGTGTTTGTAATGATCTAACGAACCATTTCTGAAATATTGCTAAGGACGTTGGAAGAGCATTAATCATCATATATTGCACCGTTTAACTATCTTGATGGCGGCCGAGTTTGGAAAATGAAAATCTCACCGAAGCGAGATTTACTCAATTCAACCGAGAAACAAAATTCTGTCACCTAATTACGCAACCCTCGAGTTTAAATCGCGAGAATTTCCTTGATTCTCAATAATGTCGTCTCAATCTTAATCAAGGAGTTTCGCGCACGTTAGTTGCAAATCATCTCGCGTAGCCGAGCGAATCGAGATCCGGTATGATATTCGGACGTCGCCGGGCACAATAAAGTGGCTTAGACAATGCAGCATTGTTGTATACACGTTTCGAGATATCTTGCACGGAAGGTCAGACGCTGTATTATCGTCCGCCCGTCACGAACGGAATGGAATGGCTGTGGCAGCGCGACGGCGCGGCGGCGGCGGCGAAAAGACGATGAAAAGTAGGTTTCTTCTATTTTCCAGTTTTGATTAAAGTTCCTGCAAGAAAGAGCGAAACATAACGAATCTTCATGCGCGCGCATGAAGTGTATAACGTAACGGGTGAAAACTCGTGCGCCACGCATGCCTCTCGTGTTCCTTTCTCCCTGACATTTCCGTTACGGTTCTCTCTAGCCGAAAGGGAAACCGGGAGGTCCGTGTATTCGCGATTAGACCTTTCTGCTAGCACGCCCTTTGTTCCTGACCCGCGAGCCTTACTCGCCAAAGATCGAAGAAGGAGAATAGTAATCAGAAAGAACCTTTGTAGCGGAGCGCTACCAGCGCGAGTGGTTTTCTCGGGAAAACCGTGCGTCCCGATACACTCGCAAAAATATCTTACTAACTCAGGTATTTCTAGGTGTCGCAACCAAAATTTATTGCTATTTTTTATATCTGTTAGAAAATTGTTTGTATTATAACCTGCGAAATTTATAGCAGCAACATTCTATTGCAGTAAAGGCTGGTTTATGCAATGCTGTAACCGTTAACTTATGCTGGAATTGGTAAAAATTAACCAATTACAGTCAACTATTCCCCTCACTTTTAACGGAAATTGGACAATTTTTACCGAACAGTTATGGTCTTTCATAAACCAACCTTAATACTTTCTGGAAAGTTTAGGTTTCATGACTAAATATTATATTAACCATTCACATTGGATAAAAGTGAATTTTGATACCATAGCTAGAACAATCTTTGTAAGGAATATAACTGCTTATGTACAGTCTCATTCATTAATGCTTGGACCTCAGTTTTACTAGCATTAACATTTTCATAATCTTTATTCCCATCTATACATCGACGAGTTTCAGGTTGTAGTTCACACAACTTCTATAGAAATCTGTGGTAGTACATACGTACAGTCTGCAACTCAGTGATTTGTATAGATAAGAAATATGATGATAAAAATGCAGGTCTAGGCATTAATAAATACAATAAGACTGTACACACAGCGTCATTAATGCCTAGCCATCTGAAGTTGCGCGCGGATCGAGTTTGAAAAGCGTGCGACTTTCTAACTCTTCATGTATCGTGACATTGAAACCGGCAATGCTGATTCGCTGTTTCCATAGTCATGATGCACGAAGAGTTAGAAAGTCGCATGTCTCAATCCGCGTGCAACTTCAGACGGCTGGGCATTAAGGGGATGCTGGAGTGATTCTGCACTTTTGCACCTTTCTAACCTAGAAACTATCAGTTTGCGGAAACACTTGTGTAATATACAAATTAAATGACTTACGTGTACAGATCGAAAGCAGCTTACTATTCCGACTAAATGAAAGAACAATATATGGCATCACTGAAACTAAGTTTGTAAGTCTAATAAGAAATAATAGTGAGCAACACACACATACAGTACATGTGGTATGTGTGTTGTTCACTATTATTTTTTATTAGACTAAAGGCCTTTGCACGTAAAAAAGTGTTAATCGTAACCGCAATTTTAGTCCGTGCAACCCAACTAAAATTCCGTAACCTACGGAATATTACTTGGGTTGTTCCATCTGTCTGCACGCGTTGAAAACTACGATTACGGACTAAAATTACGGTTACGGTTAATACTTTTTTACGTGCAAAGGCCTTTACAAACTTGGTTTCAGTGATGTCATATTGTTCTTTAACTTAGCCGGAATAGCAAGCTGCTTTCGATCATCTGTACACGTGCCATTTAATTTGTGTATTACAAAAATCTTTCCACGAAACAGACAATTTTAAGTGCAAAAGGTGCGAAAGTGCAGAATCACTCCAGCATCCCCTTAATGACGCCGTGTATGCTAGAGCTACTGGATAAAGGTGAGCTGACTCGTCCGCCATCTTGGAGCCCAAACGTTTGACTTCGACAAATGCATTTCGGCACAAGATATGAATTTTTTGTTCTAAATTTATTGTTAATAAAATCCAAATTACGTTTTTGTTTTTGGAAAGCTATATTTTTAATTAATTATTAAAGCTATATTATTAATTTAATTTGTAAATAAATAAAAATATAGCTTTCCAAAAACAAAGACGTAATTTGAATTTTATTAACAATTAATTTAGAACAAGAAATTCATATCTTGTGCCGAAATGCATTTGTTAAAGTCAAACGTTTGGGCTCCAAGATGGCGGACGAGTGTATGCCATAATCAAACGTTATAATCGAGGGGGAAACCGCTGACCAAAATCCTGTACACCAATGCCAACTAATGCCCAGTGGACATTACTTTATTTTATTATCTTATTTTATCTTTATAATGGCCCAGCAAGGCCTAATGCCCAAACTAATGCCCAAAAAATGCCTAGTAATGTCGCAAATCTGTACACTGTACACCCTCAGCGGTTTCCCCCTCGGTTATTATGGATGGACGCTACAGAAAGACTTTCTTCCTAACATTCGCTAGCGGTTGAGATAGAAATTCTGTTTCTGTTATTTAAATTGAACAAATACAAAACATACGCGGTTTCGCAGTGTTGGCTATTCATTTATATATCCCGGTTCTTTTTTCTTGCCTGGAAAATTGTTGCCGCACAGTTGCAAGATCATTCTTTTCAGTGATACGTGTCGACCCGCTCGGGAGATGAATTACCACCATCTACGTGACTGCTGATTACCTACCGGGGGCCGTAAATGGGAGGCACCGATATTACATGTCACGTTACGCTCCGTAAGCGAAACGCAATTCGGAATGCCGAAATAGTTGAGAAGTCGCGCGTGGTTTAATCGTACGTGAATTTGTAATATCCGGACACGCATGCGTGCGTATGCACGCGCGCGCGTATGTGTGTCGCGGGACACTTGAACGATATTTATAACCGTATATGTGCGACGAACCGCTTCGTAACGCTTTTCATTATAGCGATTAAATCCGCCGCATCGATCCCTCGAATGTCGATTAGCGGCATTAGCGCGGAGAAGGATTATATCGTTCACCGCGACTGATTCGCACCGGATTCAGCCGCCTCGGCGATCTCTTCCGTTAAAAGAATTTAATAATGGATAGACTCTGCACGGCGCAACGAGCATAAAACGTTATATTTATCATTCGAAATCGAACGTCGCGTTGCGAATGCGTGCTCCGATTATTCGTACTTTCCGAGATGAATACCCGAAAGGATATATCCTTTTTCTCCTTTTATTATATTTTTAATTTTGACCCGCGCGCCGCGACGTGTTTCGCGCGGTTGTAATTGTACCTCGAGTCGCATCGACTCGGCCCTGTTTCGAAACACGAGGACTCGTTTGCGAACATTCCTCAGGCTTTGGGCATTAGTCTATTCGCGGACGTGTTTTTCGCAGTTGGCATATTTGGCATTTCGGCGCTTCCTCGTTACGCGCGCGGCCTCACCTACGTGCGTACGTAGGTAACGAGAGGATGTTAAATGAGGCGAGCAGCGCGGGCGCGATTCATTCTCATTGTGCTTTGTTGAGGGAGGGAGAACACGTATTTTCGGATGGTCCATTGAGAAAGGAAGGCGGCCCCGCGCGCTCGCCGACAGCCGCGCGTCGACGGGGGGGTTCCTTTGCGGTTGACGCGACTTAGAAGCTCGCGCGTGTGCCATGTGAGAGCGACGGGCAGGTGCTAGGTCGCCCACGCGGCGTATATTGGTCGACGAGATAGAGTGGGTGGCGGCCACAATTAGCCGACGTTAGCGCGCGCGTACGTCATAAATTGATATTACGCCAGCGGCGGACGTGTCGCGCGTATCCTCGCGTCGTGACAAACCGTTCGGATTTTTGCTAGCGGCGCGTGGAATTAATTTGCGCGACGGCGGCGGAAATAGAGATTGAAACGAATCCGCCGCGCCGGCCGAGATTTTCCAGGGGAGAGACGGTATCGCGACGCCAGCCGCTCGACACCCCGCTCCCGCCCCGAGGACCCCGGAGAAACTTCTAAATGAGTTTGAATATTTGATAAATTCAGGAAACATCGCGTCGCGCTACGCCCGCTTTTATTTAGATCTATTACAGCGGCCTGGTTATGTCTTTTTTACCTTTCTCTCGCCCGGAATGACATTTCTTTCGCACGCACTCTGCTTTTGTTCAATTTTATCCGCGGACGATTGACGTAAGCGTGTCACCTGTGGCGCAGTCGCCCCGGACTCATGTTTCCTCTCTTGTGCCACGAGACGCTCGTTCGGCAATGGGTATTTACGCAAGTTTCGAATCCTCGAGGCTATTTCGAAGATATTTCGAAATGCACTTTTTCGGCGCACGGCGAAAATTCGATTGCACACATCCGCGCGGACTTAATGTCGAATAAAACCTTCCCCCATTTTCCGGCCGACTTCCATTCCATCGGAGCTTGAGATTTTCGTCAGGAATTCTATTAACGGTATTAACTCCCGCGCGGATATGATTTTGCACATTGCGCTACCATTATCTTGAATTTTACACAAGCCGATACGCTCGCTGATAATCCCTCAAAAGCAAATCCGGAACAAGAAATCCCGCCAGCCAAATGGAGCGCGATCAAGGCACTCTCTGTCTATCGACTTTGAAAAACGTAAAAGTAAAAATGTCATGATTAACTGACCAGGTGGTATCGCGCATCCATCTGCCGTGCGACGCGTGTTTGCGGAGCAAAATTATAACGTTAAAATCTGTCGCAAAGATAAACACGACTCATCGTCTTAATTAAATAAAAATTTATATATTTTATAAAAACTTACTGACAGAAAAATATGTAGTTTTTGAAACTATAATTACATAATAAAATAATTATAGTTAGGAATATCATTGTTATAGTAATTATTACTATAATATTGGTAATAGCAACCATATAGACGCAGTGATGCCAACTATTTAAAAAAATTACTATAAAATATAAGCTTTTAACTATTATGCTGTTAAAATATCCAAGTAATGAATAGTAAATTAGTTAATTATTTTTATATAGCAAACACAATCGCAATAATAGTAAATTTAACTACATTTCTATCATCCACCTCACTAATCACATGGTAAACAAAAGTGAAGTGGTTCGGAATGTCCTCACTAGTGGGACGCGCGGTATAAGACTTTCTCGTAAGAAGAGAACCGCATAGGGTGCTATAAATACGAAGAAGTTTATACATTCGTATAAGATTACGTATCTTTTCTTTGAAAGAGGCTTTCTTGTACTATTCTTTATGAGTGCAAAGTGTTGTAACCAATGAGCATAGTGAACGCCATGTATGTATAATAAAGAGCGAGGAATATTACTTCCAATATAAATACGAGTTATTACTATTGTATGGTGTTGTACAGTTTATTACTATTTCGTATGTTTTACCATACTTTTTCACTGTGTTTCGGGTAACTTTATTTTATAATACGGTTAACTACACAAAAATCTATTTTTAGTTTATCATAACTATTTGTTGCGTGTGGTTGTGCTAATTTATGTCATAGCGATAATGACTATAAATTTGTGTTCACTCTGCTATATTTTGCATGTTTAATAAAACTATAAAAATATGATTGGAGGCAAAATTCACTGTAAAATACAATGAGATTATAGTTATTCTAACAATTTTTGTCTATCAGTGCACATATGAAAAATATCTAATAAATATTTAATACAATTAATTGGAGAGGATGCCATTTCAACCTGTAAATATCTGTAATATGCCATTGTTCGGTCGGAGCTGTTTTTTTGTGGCCTACCTACTCTCTAAAGTTTGTGGAGTGAGATTTCACGTTCGAATAAAATTTCACTTTTTGAAAGAGTGCCATTATTCACTCTTGGATTGATTCTTCAACTCTGAAAAGAGTGCTATGTTTTAATAATCGATTGTTGTTAGTAGTATAAAATTCATGGATGAGAGCTTGGTTATTATTTATTCACTCTAATCCAGATCGTCGTATATGTATAGAGTCCGTCTAATATTCTAATATTCACAGCCAATACTGAAAAACTATAATTTATGTGACAGTTTTGTTCTGTTGACTGTCGCGAAAGAAGACTGTCTCGGCCCCTGACGGGGTGCTTTATATGCCAGGCTGTCGTGATTTTACTTACGAGTTCGGCGGTAATCTAGTGACGGAATACCGTATCTAAAGTTCGAAGTGCTAACCACTTTATGTAAAAAATAAGAGTAAAATTCGTTGAAATGTTTAAGAAAGCAAAATCAAAGGTTGATTATTGTGTAGGTTTTTTTATGTCTTTTGAATCTCCCTCTCCGTCTTAATCTGTACTCACGTAACTAGCGCTGAACACTTGCGAACTACACCCTGTATTATCTACACTTTTCTGTTCTCTCTCTCTCGCTTGTGTTCTTCCATGTGAGACGTGAGCTTTTCTTTGACCAAAATAAATCCTTTTATATTCTTGCAATCCGTAATCAGTTGGTTATTTTTTCAATCTGAATTAACAAAATTCTTCACTTTTTATTCTAGAGTGAATTGGTCAGTGACACCATAATTCGAGTGGAAATTACACTTCAAAGATTTTAGAGAGTAAAGGAAAGTCTCCTATTATGAGGTAGGCTCTTAATATGGGGTAGCGGAGTTTCTGCGAAATTAATTTGCATCGTGTTGGTTCCATGAATTTATTGCTCTTGGAGTGAAATCTGTTTAGTGAAAAATTGATTGTTAGAGATCGTATAATCGTTGCGAAAAAAGATTTGTGAATTTGGACATAAAAAAATCTGGTATCTATATACAATAAGTGTAGCCTAATAATAATTCTGTGTGAATTTTGTATATTGGTTTCCATGCAAATTCAGTAAATTCAATAAATCTTTGCACTGATTATTTATTGGTCTTGAAAAACTTCCTCACTGTTTGGAAAAATAAATTTACATACTATAAATCGATAAACAAATTTAATATTTGCCGCTCACACGCATTCTATTTGAATTCACTCGAAATAACATTAATATCTATAAATAATATAAAGTTGTATGAGAAGAATGGCCGAGAATTTTGTAGAGAAGGATTATCGAGATCGCGACTGGGGGAAAATTGTGCGAAATCACGTTTATTGCGTAATACATGCGCGAGGAACAATCCTCGAAGCCGTCTTAGTGGCTCGGAAGAGGATGTATCGCCTCTTGTATCGCACGTTCTCGTTCCACCGGCGGGGAAACCGCAGCGATGGCCCTACATACCACACAGCCGGGTCGTATAAACGAGTTTTCGGTGGAAGTGGCTCGACCCACGAGTTTCCGGTGTCGCAGAATTGCCTTGGCCGGTAACGCCTTTGCCACGGTACACCGCACGGCCGCAATCTGTTCTACATTAGCCCCATGTCTAAAATCGCCGTCGATAGCGCGCTGCTGTACGCGATCTCGACATTTTATTTCGAGCTGTCCCGTTATCGTGTGTAATCGCACCATTCGCGCCCTATCGTATGTGTAACTGCCCCGCTCGGATATAACGCATCATCGACATACTGGCTCAAATAGAAATGTGACACTATTCAACGCTGACTTTTCATGTGCGTTTTTCAGATTTTTTGCCCAGAAATACAGTGTTCCGTTAAACTAATATTTTCAAAAGTTACTAAATTTTAAATAACCCTTACCGAGGAGGAAACCGCTGAGCCCTTACGGAAAAGCACCGAAATAATTATTAGAAAATTACTATACATCAGTAATTTCTGATAGTTCAATTACTGATATACAGTAATTTTCTAGTAATTATTTCATTACTTTTTCGTAAGGGAGGGCATTGCGGTATACAGATTTGCGGCATTACTGGGCATTGCTAGATACTACTAGGCATTTTTTGGACATTAGTTTGGGCATTAGGCCTTGCTGGGCCATTATAAAGATAAAATAAGATTAAATAAGATAATAAGATAAAGTAATGCCCACTGGGAATTAGTGGGCATTACTAGGCATTACTAGGCATTGTTTGGGCATTAGTTTGGACATTAGGCCTTGCTGGGGCAAAATAAGATAAAATAAGATAAAACTAGATAATAAGATCTTTATCTTATTATCTAGTTTTATCTGATTTTATCTTATACATAAAGTATATTTTTTATATAATTATATAAAGTATTATTATATTATATAAAAATTATATAAAGTAATGCCTACTGGGCATTACTGGGCATTGGTGTACAAGATTTTGGTCAGCAGTTTTCCCCTCTCGACGTCTTGCTAACGAAATAACGTAAAAATATCTCTAGCTTGTTACATGGAAACGTGTATCTCGATGTATTGTCTAATTTAATAAAAGTTCTCTTTTTCGTATGTGGCAAGAATACCGGAATATCCACTCCGATTTCTTTTCGCGGCGACCTGCGCCAGATCGATACGATATCAAGCTTGACAAGCGAAACAGAAAGTCCGTGTTACGGTAAGCTTTTGGTAACGATTTCGCCGGGTGATATCGCTGCCAGGATATCAAAAACCGATGTGGCCGCGATACACGCAACTATATACGCCAGTAATCCTTTGCGGACTACACATTTTCCGTCGGATCATATTTCTTTGACGCGCTATATTATTAAGAATTGTATAAAGAGGAAACTGAACTCGAGAGTCTCTTGAAATGAAATATTTTTAATTAACAAGACACTGCTAGCCAACTATTTTCAGTAAGGTCCTTTCAAAACGAAATACTTTTAATTAACAAAATTATCAAATTATTTTTAGCCTGTTATCTTTCTCTCGTCGAAGCTACCGTTTGAAGCTCGCCGAACTATTATATTTAATGTTATATTTTATACATAGCATACGTCGCAGAATAAACTAGTGAAATTATAATGACAAATTGATCAGAATATTATTGAGCAGAAAAATCAATTTTTATAAAAATAACACGGCATAAATAATTTGTGAGAATGATTAAGTATCTCAAATATAGAATCCGTTTCATTCAGCTTTCCGCTATGTCATCATCATTTTATCAATTCTTCACTTTTGCGGGCACGGTATATTGTAAAATGCATTTCATTTGTACATGAATTATCTATCTGGTATTATGGCAGAAAATAGTTATTTGTCTTTTTTACGTAACCACATTTGTTTCACACAAACAAAATACGGTAGATAGTTGTCTCTAAGGGAAAACTCGTCACGGCATGTACCAGCTGGCACGCCAGGCACAAGACGGGTTGTACTACTTGCAAGAGAACCTTCGCTATACATCCGTTTGCGACGCTCCTCCCCCTCTCCCTTTCTCGTTATTGAAAATCCATTATTATGCGCTTCGCTTTCTCATCTTGCGTTTTGAGGTGAAGAAGTATGAAAAATGTATCAATCTCTTCATAAATCTGTATCGCGATGCCCCACATGAAAAATTTCAAGCGTCAAATTCAACATCGGATTTTAAATTTTATATAATGCCTGATGCGACAAAATGATTTAAATTGATTATGTGACAACGTGTCATACTATAAGTGCCAATCTAATCTAGTGTTGTCGCGAGGTCACACATCGTTATTACGTCCAGTTTCGGAATAAGTGTTATTTAAATCTGGAAAATTTTATCATGATTTATATCATATGAGATTTTACAAGTGTTAATGTCTGTTGTAAAAAACTGTTGCTGAAACTCGAAGCAAATGTAATGACTGTTGCTGAAACTCGAAGCAAAATGTAAGAAAAAACGAAGAAAAAACTGTTGCTGAAACTCGAAGCAAAATGTAATGCTATTCTCTAAAGAACACCAAATATTTCCACGATTTATCGAGTTGTCGCTATTTATGAGTAGGTACTTGTTACACTATTACGATAACGGACGTTGAATTTTGGGAAATAACCGCTTTGCGAGTGATGCGCGAAACATTTCGTATTATTGCCGAGAGGTAAAAGCACTCGCGTTTTCTCCGTATATTTTCTTCAATACAGAGGTGCACTTAGCCGCCTCCCTCTCTTGCTCTTTAGTAAAAGCTATTTTGCTACGGCCAGTTTATATCTTTATTTAACGTCTTTCTACTTTTCAATTATCTTGCTATCGTTCACAATTCAACCTGCGAACAAATACAAATTTACAGACGATAATTTTATATTCGTATTCTTCCTATGCTTTATAATGTAAGAAAGATTTCCGATTGTATCCTTTAAAATATCTCGAGAAAACATTAACCCGTTATAGGCTGCTAGCAATCTACGGGCTGTGGACTGCCAGAAATAAGAAAATTCAGTACATTAGATCAAAATATGTGGAATTGTGAAAAAAATGATCCATACTTTCAAACTAGCAGACCAATATAGCAGACCAAATTTTCAAAAAAAAGTTATCTTTTCCAGTGAAAAGTTATATACAGGGTTTTTTCGGTCGCTGATTACGAATATGCATTCAGATTCTCGAAATTCAAGATGGATCCAATATGGCCGATCGGATCCCGTAAAAATTCAGATTATTCGAAGAAAACTCGTTTTTACTCAACCCACATGCATCTAAACTCTTGAAAGCTATGAAATTTGGTCAACATATGGTAAAACAAAAAGTATTTTATAATCATAATAAAAAATGGCAAATTGTACAGTTTTCCGGCCATGTTGGTAGACCGCTATCTTGAATTTCGGGAATCTATTATAAATATACATTTGTAATCAACGGTCCCCTGTATATAACTTTTCACCAGAGAACAAATTAAAAAAAATTTTGGTCCACCATATTGGTCTGCAATTTTGAATACTAAGTATGGAAAAAATTTGTTTTTCATCATTTTACATATTTTGATCTAATATCCTGAACTTTTTAGTTTCTGGCAGTCCACAGCCCGTAGATCGCTGGAGGCCTCATACACTGATAGAAAAATATGTAGTATTTAAAACTATAATTGCATAGTAAAATAAGTATAGTCAGGAATATCATTTTTATAGTAATTATTACTATTACTATAATATTAATAATAGCAGCCATATAGACACAGTGATGCCAACTATTTAAAAAATTTACTATAAAATATAAGCCTTTAACTATTATTCTATTAAAATATCCAGGTAATGAATAGTAAATTAGTTAATTATTTTTATATAGCGAACACAGTCACAATAATAGTAAATTTAACTACATTTCTATCATCCACCTTGCTAATCACATGGTAAACAGAAGTGAAGTGGTTCGGAATGTCCTCACTAGAGGGACGCGTGGTATAAGACTTTCTCGTAAGAAGAAAACCGCATAGGGTGTTATAAAATACGGATAAATTTATACATTCGTATAAGATTATTTATCTTTTCTTTGAAAGAGGCTTTCTTGTACTATTCTTTATGAGTGCAAAGTGATGTATATGTAATAAAGAGCGAGAAATATTACTTCCAATATCAATTCGATTATTATTATACTATACATATAGTCATTCGAAATTTTACTTGTGGTTGTTATTGCAATATTTATAGTACACCTTACCAAACTAAGAGCTCGTTTTAGTTTATGACAACCATATCATAAGTTGCATGGACCAATATTATGTCTCTGAGAACCATAATACATTGTTAGGTCAACCATAACTTACGTAGTTGGAAGAATTATTATATAAAAATGTGGTTGGCTCCTAAAATGACTATAAATTATAGTGAGATTGTGGTAACTGCAACCATTTTTTTTGTCAGTGTACGTACATAATATATGTAGATGTATATACATATAATATTATACGTACTTATTTCTTATGCGGTTCATTTTATATGCAGTTTTTACGCGGTAAATGATTCTTCCATTCGCACATTACTTTTTATACGCGTTCTCAATTTTACGCGGTCAAAAAATATATCTTTCTATAGTATACTTATTCAAATTATTGTACATATATCAGTAAGAGTTTTTACTTGATTTTATTTACTTGATTTACAACCGAAACGGTTGATTACATCAACCATTTTGGATTTATTCGCGGAGAACACATCAAGTTTATTTGCACAAATGATAAATTTACTTCGTGCCTTCATTATTATTGTTTTCGTACAAACATACGAAATAAATTGTTAACAAAATTTTATTTAGAAAATTTCTCTTACGTATTTTGTTTATCGACAGTCTCCGTTTACGAGATTCTCAAGCTCGTAAAGAAACCATGTGAAACGACTACTCCGTAAATCGTCGAGGAAGGAGTGCGTATATACACATATAAATATATACATATAAATCAGTGTAAAACTCAATAAGTGGGCGCGCGCGTATGTACGTGTATGCTTATTTGAGTTTGGAAACGTTGTAAGTTTACAAAGTCCCGTTTTGGAAAATTTTCTCAAGCATTTACAACGCAGGTGTTGCGACGTCTTACCAAGTTAGAGGAAATATAAAAAGTAATAAACATCTCGTATATTATGTATAATATTTGCCGGGCGTCGGCCGTGTAATCGTTACTTTGCGATACTTATAGGGTTCTTATTCGGTTTCTCTGTGGGCACGGGCACACACCAGCTTCGTATTTCTCGCCCCGGTATCTCGGCATCTTGCAACCTGTTCTCGAAGGTAGGAAACGTAGGTAGACGGAAGATGAAAGAGAGGGCTGTCGTTTACGGGCGGTAAGTCGGCCAATTTATGGCACTCAGAAATTTATAGGTTCAATTTCCGCGATATTTAAACGACTCGACGGCGAAATCCCCGTCGTCCGCCACCTCGCTCGGCGCGCACGCATGAAGCTTAAGCTCTCTCCCGGTTTTTATTACTTCAACGTGGCATAATTAAATAATTATTATTGTTAGCGTTCGTGTATCTTCCAAGTGTTATGCTATTTTGAATTCCTCGCGGCTTGAATTTAATGATTAATCATTTTTTTCTGTAGCTTTGTGTTACTACACTGACAGAAAAATATGTAGTGTTTGAAACTATAATTGCATACTAAAATAATTATAGCAAGAAATATCATTTTTATAGTAATTATTATTATAATATTAGTAATACACGCAGTGATGCCAACTATTTAAAAAAATTACTATTAAATATAAGCTTTTAACTATTAGTCTGTTAAAATATCCAGGTAATGAATAGTAAATTATTTAATTATTTTTATATAACAATCACAATCACAATAATAGTAAAAACTACATTTCTATCATCCACCTTATTAATCACAAGTGAAGTGGTTCGGAATGTCCTCGCTAGAGGAACGCGCGGTACAAGACTTTCTCGTAAGAAGAAAACCGCATAGGGTGTTATAAATACGGAGAAGTTTATACATTCGTACAAGATTACTTAT
>NW_011967092.1:137749-146950 GCF_000949405.1 Vollenhovia emeryi
CTTTTCTTTCACAGAGAGAAAAGTACGTAGTATTTGCGACTATAATTGCATAGTAAAATAATTATAGTCAGGAATATCATTTTTATAGTAATTATCACTATAATATTAGTAATAACAACTACATAGTCATAGTGATGCCAACCAGCATAAAAATTTTACTATTATTTACGAAGCTTTTAACCATTATTCTGGTAAAATATTAAAATGGTGAATAGTAACTAAATTAATTAGTTTTATATAGTAGGTGCAAGTACAATAATAGTAAATTTAAATACATTTATATCATCCACTTTACTATTCGCATGGTAAACAAAAGTGAAGTGGTTCGGAATGTCTTCACTAGAGGGACGCGCGGTACAACGACTTTCTCGTAAGTAAAAACCGGCTTAGGGTGTTATAAACACGGATAAGTTTACGCATTCGTATAAGATTACTTATTTTTTTCTTTGAAAGATGCCATCTTGTACTATTCTTTATGAGTGCAAAGTGATTTAACCAATGAACGTAGTGAACGCAATGTATTGTATATTACATAATACATATAGTTATTTGAAATTTTACTTGTGGTTGTTATTGCAATATTTATAGTACACCTTACTAAATTAAAAGCTCGTTTTGGTTTATGACAACCATATCATAAGTTGCAAGGACCAATATTGTGTCTATGAGAACTATAATACATTGTTAGGTCAACCATAACTTACGTAGTTGGAAGAATTATAAAAATATGGTTGGGTCAAAAAATGACTATAAATTATAGTGAGATTGTGGTAACTGCAACTATTTTTTTCTCTCTGTGTTGAAGGAGGCTTTCTTGTATATTCTTGTACTATTCTTTATCAGTGCAAAGTGATGTAACCGATGAACATAGCGAACGTAATGTGTATATGTATAATAAAAAGCGGGGAATATTACATCCAATATCAATACAATTATTACTATTACATATAGTTATTCGAAATTTTACTTGTGGTTATTATTGCAATATTTATAGTACACCTTTCCAAATTAAAAGCTCGTTTTGGTTTATGACAACCATATCATGAGTTGCATGGATCAATATTGTGTCTATGACAACTATAATACATTGTTAGGTCAACCATAACTTACGTAGTTGGAAGAATTATTATATAAAAATGTGGTTGGCTCCTAAAAGATTGTGGTAACTGTAACATTTTTTTCTGTCAGTATAGTGATTTTAAATGGTGAGTGGGTTTATGTAAACGTTTATTTAATATGTATAGGTACGTGCACATTTTATTATATATAACAATTGACTTGGAATATAATGACGTTTGCTTTCATGCTTAATTTGGTCTCAATTTACTGCTCACAAATTCCGTAGCACGTCATTAATAATCATTGCTTTTCGTCGCGTGAATCGCAGTATTTATCAAAACATTGTACTCCCCGGGTATGCGTGCGTTCTAGAAACGACCTCGATGGAGTTTTCGCGAGGCGAGGTACGTACAACACAATCCTTGCTGTATACATATACAGCCATACGTGCTTCAAGAGCAACGAATATACGAGCGCACTGTGGAATATTAATTTAAGCCAACATTATTTCGCACGCGCGGCATTAGAACGGGGCCGTGATTAAGGTGAGTGTATAATTGAAAATATTTTCATTTTGAGACGACGAAAGCGCACGACGTATGGCGCATCAAATAAGGACTTTAAAGCCAGCCGTGAGGCTTATCGAAAACGGTACTTTTTCAAACATTTTTTGATATCGTGGGCCAGTAACCCGATGCCTCTCTAATGACACGTCCTCTCTTCCCTGCCTCGTTTGGGTAAAATCAATTTAAATGTAGTTCGTTAGCCCGACGCGCGTTGTTATCTCCCAGAGGAAAGAAATATATATATATATATATGTATATATGTATATATATATAGTGGCGACGAGCATCGGGAACCACCGAGGAGCTGCCGAGTCACACCGGTCGCACTATGCAAATTGAATTCACGTAATAAAATTGCGCGATTCTCCATCGTCCCGGTCGGAGCTCAGAGCTCGGGACTCGCTCGGTGTCTTCGCGGAAGTGACTCTTCCCCACTGTTGCAACCCTCCCTCCGGTGGAAGCGCTACGAGTGCAGGGATAAACCCCAGGTGTCTGCCTCATTTCAAGTGGAGTCGTGTTACGGGGCTGTAGAGGACTGCCGGAGAGAGCAGCATTTCCTGCTCTTTGTCTTGGACGATTCGCGCGGAAATCGTCTGCTCGGGAGCCGGCGCGAGTATCCGCGAGTCCGCGTTAGTCGCGTGATGCCATTTACGAGATCCACTCGCAGACAGGCGAGACTCCACGCTTGTCTGTGCAAGTCTTTCTCGAGGGCGCGTAGATGCAAGGATTATACAGAGGAGACGGAGTTTCCAGCTGGAAAGCGCACTCGCATATTTCTGCGTACGTCAATCTGCAGGCGGAGACGCCTGCTCCATGAAACGCAAAATCGATTTTGTTTTTCCCTCCCCGATGTATTCTCGTTACATTGTATTCGAGTCTTTCGCAAAGGCTATTACGTCGGGATATTACAGAGTGAATTTTCTTGCTACATATTGCGAGACATTCCATCCAGTCTGTTGCGATGCAGCGACGGCAAGACGTTATTTTGCAAGTGGCGATAACGACCAGAGGCCATCGTTGCCCATAATTACATAATCGACGTACGAATCGCCGGAATACTCTTAGTTCAGTAAGACAAAATTGATAATGAACGTAACTAATAGTATAATAATAGTATATTAATGTATCGTCCGAAACGAAATAATTATTACTTAAATTATTACTTAAAAGACTTGGATAACTATTGCCTGTCTCAACCCGTGATACGTATATGTGCACACGGCGCCATTAATGCCGAGCTACTTGAAGTTGCGCGCGGATCGAGATACGTTTGAAAAGCGTGCGACTCTCTAACTCTTCGTGCATTATGATATTGAAACTGGCAATGCTGATTCGCTGTTTCCATAGTCATGATGCACTAAGAGTTAGAAAGTCGCACGCTTTTCACAAATGCCTCGATCCGCGTGCAACTTCAGACGGCTAGGCATACAGTGATGGACAGAATGGTTGCAACACTCTTTTTTTAGTGAGTTTAGGAACTTGCATTTAGATTCAGGGTTACATTTCAAGATCTTCTTCGAGGAATATTTTACTCGATGGTCGAACCGAAACCATTTCGAGCGTTTTCGATCTATTTCTTAAGTAAAATTTTTCTCGGAGAAAATATTTTGGGAATGCAAACCTGAATCTAAGCGCGTTCCTAAACTCATTAAAAAGTGTCGCGACCATTCTGTCCATCGCTGTACAGCCAGTGAGTCCACGAAGACTATAAAAGAAAGGGGCGTCTCAATTACTCTGGCGTCGACTGTGTACATTGTTTCAACAAGGGTCGCTTGTTTTACTTCCGGACTCTACACACGTAACCTCTCAGAAAGGATTTCTGATAACAAGACAAAAGATGTTTTTGACATATTTGTGTGGGTTATGAAATAGGGATTGGAATTAATTGTAAGTTTAGATTGTATATTTCAGCCGTTTAGCATCACCAAGTTTTTTTAATAAACAATGTCGTGAATCAGGACCGATATGTATCCAACAATTAAATAAGAAAAGGCCATCTTTTAATAAAATATTTATTTGTATTAAAGTTGTTTGCATTATATTTTTATTGAACAAATATTAAAAATTTGTCTCATTAATATTATTGTCTCCTTTATTGCTTTCAGTAAAATCTCATGCTCGATTGTTTGGATATAACATTTTTAAATAATGAAGTATCTAGTTTGTATAAATATCCATTTTAGTTGGCGCAATTTAATGATATTACTTTTGCAGAGACAATAAAAATGTATTTTTAAAACAAAATATATCCAAATAATTAAATTATATAATATTATACTTGATTGGATCGCACTTATACTTGACGTCTTTTTTACCTTTTCTTAAAAAAAGGTTATTTTTTAAAGCGATTATGTTATGTACGCTTCTTAGCTGCAACGTTCTCCGAAAATTTGTAGACTTATTTCCTCGAAAAGGACCACAACCTGGATGATTGAAACGTCGCAACAAATCAAATAAAACATCCGCCAGTCTAAAGTTGCTCAATAATTCTTAATTTCGTTAACATATATAAGCTTATACATATATTCTTGCGTTTCGAAGAAATCTTCTCTCGATGTGTTATAGCGCATTAACATCATTTTATTCTAAATTTAAGAATTTTGTATTAAAGATTAAAATATTCCTTTCTCAATAATAAATATGACTTATGATGGTCGCTATCTCGATCCTATTTTATCGACAGATCGAATTATAGTAGCATTGAATTTGGAAATCTTTAAGTACTGTAGGTGTAATTGCGTCTGACCGGTGTAACGGTTTGGAGGCAAGTTGTACTGTAAAAAAATGTCATGTAAAATTACAACTATTATAGTAGATAATATTAGTGCGGTTATTTACAAACGTCAGTAAAGTGACATCTTGTTAAAATTATTACCTTATGTAACAGATACTCAGCTTGCGTTCAGTTTTGCAATTTTTTATTAAATATAAATAATCATTTACACATGAGTAAAAAACTAATTTTTGTAAAAATATATGAATTTGTAACGGTTACACTCTTTGTTTACGTAAGTTTACACACTTTTTTTACAATGCTTGGCACGCTGAATCCTGACTTGCCCTCGTGTAATATATATGCTGCACTCGCGCGATTTCCGCGTCATGCGAGTCGTCACGTGATTTCCGCGTAAGTGGCGAACGAGGACGAGAACGCGAGCGTGAAGATCGGTTACGCGAGTGTCGTGGAAAAACTGTTGAACCCAATCCGACGTAGCCGCATTTAGGAGGAAGCACGAAATAGTATAAGCATAAATAAATTTGTGTGTGTGTGTGTGTGTGTGTACGCGCGTACACGCACACACATATTTACTGAAAATCGTGTAATCGTGGGATACGGCATTTTGGAGAACTTACGAAAGTACCCGTCGCGCGGATTGAGGAAAGTCCCAGGTTCGAATTTTGGTTGAGGTAATATTTTTCGCAATAAGACTTCTTTACAGTACAGAGAGGGGGGAGGTATCGTATTAAATACTAAGTATAGCATTTAAAAAATAATTCGAAATTGATTTGAAACACGTAAACTTTCTGACAACAATGATTCCACCTAACGAAACTGCGTTATATGTCCGAAAGAAACGGCGCGCAGGACAAATAAAAAAACGGTATATAAATTCATATATTAGATTAAAATTACTGGGCTACCTAGATCTTACTTGGACCTAAAAATTGGTGTTCTCGTTTCTTATTTGCTTTACGAAAGTTTTTTGAAATTTTACTATATATTTTATTAGTAATTATACTTACAATTAGTATACATTTTCCTAATAAAATGTATGGTAAAATTTCAAAAACTCATAGAGTTGTTCAAAATGCCATGTTGTCCCAGGATTACATGATTTTCGGGGTAAATTTTAAGAGAAAATTCTCTGGTGTATGTATACAAGTTTGTTCCCACCAAAATTACACCACCAAAAATACAAAAGTTGCAAAAAAATTAGTACGAGAATTTTGCACGGTTTTGAATCAAAGTACAGTGTAAAACAAATGTTTTTTTTATGAAGATCACTATCGTTTTTTTAAATGGTTACGCATATTTTTTATGTGGATATGTATAACAATTTTTCTTAAATTTCAACCGTTTTCTAGAAGACGCGGTGCGGTCCGAAAATTTAAACAGGCCGCGTCGCGTCCGCAAAGAGTATTGTTTTCGTGCACCTCCGGCACTCCGCACGCTATCATCCGCCGGACTTTCCGCTCTCAATTATGTAAAATCGCAGTGACGAGCGCGGAGGTGCATTTTAGTAAAACACGCGATTAAACCGCTTCTCTTACCTCCCAAAAGCTGCCCGTGAAAGTGTTCGCGGTCGCTTAAAATTGCTCGGTCGAGGGAGCAAGGATCGCGCCGTTACTTAACCGGGGATTAGGTAGGGATCGCGAATAGGGTTGAGGATACCCGACTCGTGGAGCATCGTAATTCGAATTGTAATTTCACAATTTATATCATAAATACACTTACCATCGCGGAACTATAAATTGATCGGCTGAGAGCAATTCTTCAGGATCGTATTTGTAAATTAAACAAAAAGTCGCAGGCGAGGAACATTCTTCGCGTGCTTCACAATTTATTTAACAGTGCGTATAATCGAATATTTCACTCAAATTACATTTCCCATGTTTGCTTAACACATTGTGCGGAACGTGTAATCGCAGTTATTGCATAACCAATGGCGTCGGGCCGCAATATCCTTTCGCTTTACAGTCTCCATACTGGTTTCTTCGGCGGGGCCCACGTTCCTTTGTGTCCGCGCGCACACACGACCGGATTTGCAACAATACCGAGGCGGCAATTTTCTCGAGTCGTTTCCTCGCGAAGACCGTCGGCCGCTAAAAAATGTGGGGGAAAGTTACCCCCCTTTTTTTTAGTTTACCCTTTTGTGGGAACGCCTTTCAACCGTTAGGACATATCAGCGTGATATTTCTAAAAATTCCTTCAAGTTCATGCTTAATCTTGATTAAACACTGAATCCAACGATAGGCGCAGGGCCAAGTCACTCGAGCGAATGATATCTCGCGATATCATTAACAATAAGAAAATACGGTTTGTACATATAATAATTAGGGGACACCCTGTACATACATGCGCTTCGGTCTAATTAAACGGTTCAATATTGTAAAATTGATCATGCTCTAGGTGCGGCATCGGGAGATTTTATCTACTATCAATTTTCTACTACGTTACCGGGCAGAAAGGAGGAGGAAAGGGGGGGGGGCAGGTGTGGTCGCTCCGGTTAATTAAAGTCTGCTATTAATTAGCAAATATTATGAGATACATCTTCATTCATTTACGCCGGTGTAAAAAAACGCGAGTTACACGGGATAAAATTGGCCGATGGCGTGCTGGACCGTTTAAAGCCAATTGCACACGATACTAATTTTCCTACTGGATTGCTCACGAGAGCCATAGGATAAAGCCAACGGCACACGATACTATTTTTCTTACTGGATTACTTACGAGAGCCAATCAGGGTACAGCTTTGGATCACCTGATCGTAGAACTCTGCATTCTGATTGGCTCTCGTAAGCAATCCAGTAGGAAAAATAGTATTGTGTGCCTTTGGCTCAAAACTCTACATCCTTATTGGCTCTCGTGAGCAATCCAGCAGGAAACATCGTGTGCCGTTGGCCTTAACTTTGTATTGCAATGGCCGCGTTCAGCAGACACAACTGTTGAGTGAGCGCTCAATGATTTCTTAACATGATTGGCTGGATCTAAAAGTATTAGCCAATCATACTGAGCGCTCACTCAACAGTTGTGTCTGCTGAACGCGGCCAATATCTCCACTCATGGGGCACGTAGGAGAAAAATAAAATCACTTTTATTATGCAAAACGAAGCCAAGCTATCGATTAAGCGCACTTAGCAGTTGATCGAATCAGCCGTTGTTAAGATCTGAAAATCTGAGGGCCCGTCAACTCGCGTACTCGCGTAAACTGCACGGTCTGTCTCGCGCGCGCGCTTCTAGCTGCGCTTAACACTTGGCCCGAGACACTAACGTGTCTCGTGATGAGTAATGTTGAAAAGCTGCGAGCGACGCTTTCGTATTAGACACCTGTTTAGATCAATTTCCATTACGAGCTAACGTCCGGCCAATTCGACGGCTGGAAATTCGCGGGGTGTCTGATCTCCATCGATCTCTCTCCTCCTCGAATGCCCCCTCGCGAGAAACGCCCCGCTACGGAATCGCGAGGTGGGCGAAAATCGGCGCGATTGAGCACCGCTGCCGCGCGAGGACTCCTTGGGCGTCCGCGCGCGCACACGGCACGCCGTGCGCCAGTCTTTTACCGGAGCGAAGGGCAGAGCAGCGAAACTGCGAACCGGCGGTGTATCGGCACACATTCTATACCGTCTGCGTGCCGCGCGTGCACACACGCGTGCGCGCTCGCATGCACACACGATGCACGCGGTGTCTCGCACTCACATTCACGCGCCCGCGCGCCCTCACAGCTAGTACGCGCGGCTGCCGCGTCGCGCAAGGGTGCGCTGGTTTCCCCCCCCCCCGCGCGTCCCAACCTAACCTAACCTAACCTACCCCTACCCCGTCTGGGGTCCCTTCAGCCGGCCGAGCCGAGTGCCGACCCCTCATCCCCACCATTCCCCTCAGTTGGCGCCCCACCATCGTGACGTGCAGACGGCTGGATCGTGTGCGAGACACAGCTGCCACACATCGCCGCGCTACGGAGTGCGCGAAGCCCGTCGCGAGAGACGCGAGACCGCGCATCGACGCCGTCGTTCACTGCCCGGCCGGTCGGTCCGACCGCGGTCGACCGCTAACCTAAAAGATCGCCGAGGGACCCGGGAGACGCCACCGGCGCGGCGGGGGCGGTACGCGACACGCCGTGGTCCGGTCTTTGTGCGTCTCTCGCCGCCGCGCGTCCGTACGCGGCGCGCCGAGGTCCTTTGTCTCCGACGCCTCCCGGCGACGCGACGCGACGTGACGGTCGCGAGATCGGCGCGCAAACCGGTGCGCGCGGACGTTCGTCTACCTGCCTTAACCTACCGCGACCTTGAACTTGTGTGCCTGTGCCTGTTCCGCGGCCGATCTCCCGAGACGACGACGACGGCGGCGGCGGCAGCGAGGGTGGGAGTGCGAGGGAGAAAAAGTGGGTGAGAGGCGACGAGCGAGGGAGCCGGCGACGTCGGAATCCTGGAGCGGTGAACGAGGATGTTCTCCTACGCGACCTTCCCGGCGATGGGGTAAGACGCCTCAGCTCTCTTCTCTCCATCGCGTGCTGCACGCGATTTCTCCCTTGCGTCGCGCGATCCCGTGCGCGAAAAATACGGACGTCCTGCTCTTTCCGACGACGCGAGTCGCGGCGAATTGTTTCCCCCCCCTTCGCCTGGATATTTTTCCGGCGCTGTGGAAACGTCCGTCCGTGCTCTCGCCCTTTGAAGGGCGAAACACGCGGTCCCGTTTCGTCGGACGGTTCCTCTCGAGCGAGAGCCTCTCGATCGGGTTTCGATTCCCGAAAAGCGCACGCGAAAAGCGATCTCTCCCCGGGCACGGGTCTCCGTTTCGCACGGCCGCGCGCGCGGAAACATCCGCGTCCCGGCGACGCGCTTTTATCCTGTCCCGAAA
>NW_011967092.1:148188-165228 GCF_000949405.1 Vollenhovia emeryi
AGAGAGAGAGGCGGGGGGGGTACGTTAAATGTCGTAAATACGTCCCGTTACCGAGTCGGAAACCAAGTCCGGGAGCTCTCGCGGCAGACTCTGCCGCGCGGGCAGTTACGGGAGAAATTGAGTTTCCGAGATTCTTACGGCGCGCGAGCGTAACGTTACGTTCGAGACGAGACGTTATCCAGTTATCAGATATCGTCGCGGGATCGACACCTGCCCGACGTCGGCTGTCACCGCACGCGCTTCTGCCCGTTGTCGCGCGCTCCTCGCGCACTTCCGGCCGAGACGAGACGTTATAACCGATATAATAATCGTTACCGATACGCGGCGAGACGTGCGCTCCGTCGAGGAGACGCCGCCGGTTTATTTACGGAGAACGTATCTACGGCACTCGCGGGTTCGGTCTGGCTCCTTTCGTCTCGCGAACGCTTGGTGCCTTCTCCGCTTATCCCACCCCTCGCGATTTCCGTCACGGAATCGCGCCTCGTGGATGACAAATCGCGTTTAAATCGATTCGACGGGGGATCGAACCGCCAGTCGTCACGCCGATCTCTCTGTGCGGGAAGAGAGAAAAAGGACGAGAGGGAAAGAAACGCCGGCCGGACGGCGCTTTCTCTCTCGCTCGCTCGCTCGCTCGCTGTCTGCCTCCCCCCCCCCCCTCCGCGGGCTTCTTTTCGTTAAAAAGCTTCCTATGTTGTCCTGGCAACGGGATGTCGCGCCGCGGCGGGGCGGAGAACTCGAGACGACGAGCTGTCACGATCACGTTAGGTTAGATTAGGTTAGCTTAGGTCGGCAACTCCTTCGCCTCTCTCTTTCCCTCCCTTTCTCTCGCGTCTCCGCCGCGAGATCGGGTCGTCATGGCAACGTCAAAACAAGACGCGGAATATCCAGCAATGTGCGCAAAATCTCGACGATTCCACGTCAATCGTGCGGGTGATCTGCCAATAATCTTACCCCGCGCCCATCCGTCGGCGAGAAACGACCGCCGATCTCGTCGGGGAGTTAAGGTAGTTGTTTCGCGACAGTAATGCTCGAAAGTTTCTTCCAGACAGGAACCAGCACTCAATTATTACAATGACACATCTTGATGCAATATTGTTCTGAATAATACACTTACGAGTAATACATAACTCCACTTCAACCGAATATATTTTGTTACTCTATCTTTTTTGCAAAAGTATATTCTCTACAAAAATATCTTTTCTGCAAAAGTATCTTCTTTACTAAAATATCTTCTCTATACAGAAATATTGTCTCCACAAAAATCTTCTGTACAAAAATATCGTCTCTGCAAAAGTATCTTCTCTACAAAAGTAATTCTCTTAAAAATCAAACTAAAGATTTTATCGGAAAAAATAATGTAGATAATGTTTTCTGCAAAAGTATCTTCTCTCTACAAAAATCTCTATAAAAATATCGTCTCTACAAAAATAACTTTTCTACAAAACTATCTTCTCTACAAAAGTAATGATATTAACAAATTGTGCCAAATATAACAATGGATATTTATACAAACTAGTTGCTTTAGTATTAGTTTTTTATTTAAAAATGTTATATTTCTTAAAAATCAAACTAAAGATTTGATTGGAATCTTGATGTAATATTGTTCTAAAGAATACACTTACGAGTAATACACAATATAAAATAGATTCGAAAGATTATAGTTTGAGGCGTTGTTGCCGCATCTCTTACACTACACTCATGTTTATTACATAATTCTTCCCATTTTTCAGTTTTGTCTGTTTATATTGTTGAAACGGAGCGGTCAATCATTTTGATTTTTTTCCAGTCATTCGTTTCATTTTATCTTATAACATATTTGTTTCTCATACGAATCTTACTCACTGTTAAGCTTAAAAAAATAAAATGTGCCACCATTTGCGTTTGCACACGCAAATATTAATATTTTAACACATAATATGTGTAAATAATATTTTACGTGTAATAATATTACAACGAATTATATTGTTACGTGTAACAATATTTTTAACGTGTTTTACACGTAATATTTCGTGTAACGTAGCAAACTTTAACATTTTTTTTAGAACTTTGAGACGGTCAATTTTAATTTAATTAGTCTTATTTTGCACGTATTAATGTAAAGAATATACTGTAAGAATTTGAAACAATTCTCACATAAATGATTTTACGAAACGACTACCTTAAGGTGGCTCCTGCATAAACCGACCAAAAGTAGAAAAAATTGAAACCTTGGTATGTTATAGTTGTAAATTTTATCTATCGGTACGCGAAGTTTCAGACCCGGTCGCCGATGAAATAAAATAAAGAAAAAATATTAAAGTTGCTGTTTTAACATTCCAGCAAACACCAAGTAACAGTTACATAACATCAATATTATAATTTTGTACTTGATAATGTAAATGTAGTACAACATGGGTGTTATATTACATTTATCTTGTTGAGTAGGAAATTATAATATTCATGTTATGTTATGGGCCGATCGCTCGCAGAAGCACTTTGAGGGTTAATATTATTTTATAGAAAAAGTAGATCTGAACAAAAGGATCCCTCACCTGTGATGGTGTGCGCCATTTAAACACAAAACGCAGCCTACATAACCACACGGACACACTTCTACAATACATCGTACCCATACATAAACGCGAAAGTTTCATACAAACTATATTCTTATTTAAAATCTCTAATCCCAATTTGGAGGGTTTTACAGTAATTTTACGTGTAATCCAATCCCAGGAAACTCACTTTTATGTGAGTACAAGGTGTAAAACTTTTATACGAAGCATAAGTTAAGACGAAGTGACAGTTCGTCTACAAGGATATAACTAATCAACAGGGCCGGATTAAGGGGGGGGGCTATAGCCCCGGGCCTCATTTATTAGGGGGCCTCACCCGAGAGAGCACTATTCAAGAATACTTTTTAAACGCTAATGCAAGATTTTCATGTATAGCATGTATTTTTATAAAAGCTTTATGAAAAAAAGAAAATTGTTTTCTACACCTTTTGTATAAAGAGGGGTGTACAAAGTTTGTCCCCCCCCCTCCGCTTTTTCAATAAAGGGCCCCCACGGAGTCAATAGCCCCGGGCCTCAAAAACGTTAATCCGGCCTTGCTAATCAATATATGAATTTTGAAATTTTTACTCAGTTTTTGTATAAAATCGGAGATTCCTTGGATCATTAATGCATATACTGTAATTGTACGCAAGCATTTTTGATTTAATGAATTTAATACGACGAAAGGTTATAACTACGAAAATGTAATTCTGTCGGTCAAAAGATACAATGTTTTGAGGGAATTTGATAGCTCTCTGAGACTTGACAATATTACATATTTTTAAATGTTTTTTAATGTACAGATATAACCTAGCATATCAATGCATTTGATCAATGATGCGTTAAGTGATATTTTTTAATGAAAAAAGTCTTATGAATTTATAAGAACCAAAGGGGCCTGTCACGATGCAAGAATATAAGACGAAACATTGCGCACAATGGTTGCATGCAGCATGAACAAATTTTTTGGGCGATTTACCTTTCTGGTTGGTCAAAGAATCGTCGAATGGACGAGTGCGCATCCACGGGAATGTTTCACCTCGTATTTTTACATCATGTTCGGCTGTCGAGGCGTGATTTCTCTCGAAATCTTGCGGTACCGCGCGAGAGTGTTTGATGAACGGTACACGGAGAGAATTTTCTCTTAAAATTTATCCCGGAGATCATGTAATCGTGGAACACATTTTGAACAATTTTATGTGAGTTTTTTGAAATTTATTAATAAAAAGTGTAGTAAAATTTCAAAAGACTTTCATGAAGTTGTCCATGTTGTCCCACGATTACATGATTTTCACGATAAATTTTAAAAGCAATGCGGGATCTCGTCTACGTGCAGATGATTCCAAACGAAGCGAACGTAACGTGTCGAGAATCATAATAGTTACTTTGAGATTTTTTTTAGGGAATTGGGTGATTTGCGCTCCCGAAAGCAAGAAGCTAACACGCTCACTGGGTTATCTAGCGCAGAGTAATCCTTGGAAACCTCGTAGAATCCTTCTTTTTTATATGACACTAATTTCAGCCAGTCTTCCTTTTCGATAATATCGTTACTTCTAAACTCCTCGCTTATCTTGTATTCACATAAATAATAGGTTATATTTTTTATACATTCCCTAACGTAACATCTCTTTCACGCGTGGACAGTTCGGCGCGAGCGACATCGAGGACGACATAGTCTCGCGAGGTGGATTCGCCTCGCGTTTCATCGTCGCTCGGGTGCCTCCTGCGTTTGCGTGATTTATATTCCGCGCGTATTCTCGAAATTGAATGCAAAAACGAGCGCCTCGCGTTCTCGCCCCGTCCCGTCGTCGTCGTGACAAAAGACCCGGTGGTCTCGTCTCGATAACCTTTGCTCGACGTCCGCGCGTCGCGGTATCCCGTCGAAACGGCACGACGATACAACATGTATGTGCTATTCTCGATACAGAATTCACTGTGCAAAAAAGAAGAGAGAGAGAGAGAGACACGGAAAAACAGAATCGATCCTCGACGATTCCCGATGACATAGACCTTGGTCGATGCGCGATACCCGAGCGGGAAATCGCCGAGGGCATTGTAGTATACAGATTTGCGGCATTACTGGGCATTATAAAGATAAAATAAGATAAAATAAGATTAAAAAAGATAAAAAGATAATTAAAATAAAATGAGATAATAAGATAAAGTAATGTCAACTGGGCATTAGTGTACAAGATTTTGCTCAGCAGTTTCTGTCCCCCTCGGCGACACCCCATCGGACTTCTCTCATACTCTCTATATTCCTTTCCCGCATCCCCTTCATCTTCCGGAGTTTCGCTTCTACCTTCATGGCTCCTCGTTTTTCCCCTTGATTGTTCTCTCTGTCTCCCTCCCCCCCCCCCTCTCTCTCTCTCTCTCTCTCTCTCTCTCTCTCTCTCTCTCTCTTTCTCTCTTTGTATTTCTCTTCAGCTCGTTCGCTCGCTGTCTCTCTTGTTCCTTCTTTCTTTCTGTTGCGATCTACAAGATCCCCGCGCAGATTGAAAACAGTGCTATTAGTTTTTTTCTTGCTAGTCGCAGTTCGTTACAAGTAAATTGGATACAAGTAGATATGTGGAATTGCATGAACGTTAAGTTTTATTACATTTACTTCTGCGACACTGAACCGTGAATATTGGAGTGGAATTATTGGTGGCCGAACGTTAGCATAATGGAGGAATCGTAACGCATTACGCGATGCGTTGCGCAAAATTATGGCGATGTATAAAGGTGCCAAACTGTAACACGTGAAATTTTGTCGGCTATTATATGTCGACGTTGCATATAACGCGGTTAATCTCTAATTGCATTTTAGTCGCGGGACGCCCGCCTAATTGGAGCTGTAACGAGCGATTGGTAAAACGTTGGGAGCGAATCGCCGAGCCGCTAAAACTATTTTGTCGTTCATTACCGGCCGCGCGGTACGATTCCAGGGAGTAATGCGGGAAATGCGGTTACGCAAAATTTGACGCAATATCTTGGTGAAGTTCCATGGCTCTTTATGCGACATGTTAATCGATTCATTACCATTATTTAAATCGATCGCGACCGCGAAATGTTAAAGGCGGAGATACATGGCAATTGTGCGAGTATGTGTGTGTCCGCCTCGCGAGACATGCTTCCGATTCTGAAATGTAAGAACAAACGTCGGACCTTGCAAGGTTAACTCGTGCGGTATCGAAATAATTATATGCGATACGTAGAAATAATAGTATGTGGCGCACAGACCGTTCATTTAAATTACCTTGCGTCAGTGCGTCACGCGCACGATCGGTCTTTCTCTTTGTTTTTTTTTTTTCGTTGAACTATACATTTGGAGACGAGTGTCTCCAGCTGTGACTCGCGGTGATCGATTAACAGTTGAGAGATTTATCGTTATTTAGCGAAGCGCGTAGTCTCTTCCTCCTCCTCCCCCCGCTCTTTCATCACTTCTAGTCGACTGGCGTTGATAATTCCTTGCGAAAGGAAACCGGACGGAGAAAATGATTCGACTGGACCAGTTGAAATTCGAGCGACGATCGAGCGTAGCGGAACGCGTCGCGGCCCGATACGGCCGGCAAGTCTTATTTGATCGAATCCGTTTTATCGATCATAAAGCTGTCATGACGACGACATTGCCTCTTGCGTAATGCCACTTGGAAACGCGACTCGATGGGGGTTACCTTTGCCGAGCATCGAGTTACACGGCGCGCGGCTCGCAACCTGCACACACAATCTTGCAGTTCGGAGCAGCTTCGCGATCGATATTATGCAATCACGTGACGAGCACTATTTCGTACTGCAAAATTCCCTCGCGTTTCTCACATTCTTGTTTACTCGGGAAACAGGCCCGGGATACGTCTTTTTTTCCCCCCCTCGCTTCGTCCCGTTCGCCCCTCTACACGTTTTGTGGCATGCGATCAATTTTCATAATCGCGGAACGACACGAAGCGACCCGATTTAAGTAAACGCGTCGAATTACGAATAATTATTAATTTATACTTGACAATGTTAAATAATTAATAGTATCAGTCGGTGAGGTCGGCAGGCGTCTCTCGCGTTAGCCGCATAGATTGTCCAGACGCACGCTCGAAATTGCCAGCCTGATTTTCATCGAAAATCACCTACTGAACAGACGTTTTTCAACCGAACGACGCCGAAGAACGTGTGTACGACTCCTTCCGTTTCTTTCTCATTTCTTCCTGAATCGTCAACGACCAACGACATCGCGGCGCATTCGCGTTTTTTCGATCTCGCGGCAGCTAATATGCATAACAGCCAAGAGGCGAGGCGGGAATTGCGGTCGGTTGTTCTTTGAGAAAAGCCGAGGCCAGGCGCTGAAAGCCAGTTTTTGGCCGCGCCAGAGCGCGCCTTTCGCTTCCTTTTTTCCCCACTCGGGCTTCGACGCAACGCATTTGTCCTGTCTGCAAAACGTCCCGTTTTAACGAGCGAACTGGAGGGGGCGAAGGGGAACCGCGCGTAGCGCGATCTCGCCCGATATCGTTTCGCGCACGCCGAATGATTTATGAGGCGACGCGTTTTTCTCCGCGTCCTACTCGCGTGAGAGAAAGAGGGAGAGACAGAGAGATTAGTTCGCGGGGCGATGCATACCGGGCGGTTAAAAGCGATGCACGCACATAAATATGCGTCGCGTTACGCTCTGCGTTTCGTCACGCCGCGATCGCTTCCCACGCGCCGCACGGTATTTCGCGTCCGCGATATAAAATCGCGTAAACTTCTCGCTGCGCGCGCGTGCCCCCTGGCGAAACTTGCGCGCTTTTGACATCCGAACTCGCGCGAGAATTACATCGGTTTCGGCAGTGGCGGTTCGCGCGATCACGAGACCCGCATAGCACCGAAAAAACAACCGACTGCTCGCGTAAACATATTGCTCCTCTGGTCGTAATTCAGTTCCAGTTACATTAACCAACTTTAATTAACTCGCCGCATGTACCGTGACATAAAAAAAAACACGTTGCTTTACGAGCGATAAAATATAAATAAATGTAAATGAATGGTACCTTACGGTGCCGCGAACTTAACTGAACTTACAATAACTTTCGAGTATCAAATGAACCGGATTTAAAAAGTTTACTAGTACACTGATAGAAAAATATGTAGTATTGAAGTGCATAGTAAAATAGTTATAGTCAAAAATATTATTTCTATAGTAATTATTATTATAATAGCGGATATATCAACGCCAGTCGAGAATTAAGGAATAAAATTAAGTGTGGAAACGACCTTACTGGCACTTTTTTATTCTATTATAAAACTTACAACATTTCGGCCAGTAATACTGGTCCTCTTCAGGTAACGTACTTAAGTCAACGGCACACGGTACTATTTTTCCTGCTAGGTTGGCTACGAGAACCAATAAGGATGCAGAGTTTTAAATCAGGTGACTTAAGCCAACGGCGCACGATACGATTTTTCCCACTGGATTACTTACAAGAGCCAATCAGGATTCAGCTTTGAGTCACCTGATCGAAAATTGTGCATCCTGATTGGCTCTTGTAAGCAATCCAGTAGGAAAAATAGTATCGGGTGCCGTTGGCATTACATGAGTACCCGCAAATGTTTGAAGAACAGAAAGAGCTACGTATGAGCAACACTGATAGAAAGATATGTAGTATTTGCGACTATAATTACATAGTAAAATAATTATAGTCAGGAATATCATTTTTATAGTAATTATTACTATAATATTACTAATAGCAACCATATAGACACAGTGATGCCAATTATTTAAAAAATGTACTATAAAATATGTATAAGTTTTTAATTATTACTCTGTTAAAATATTCAGGTAATGAATAGTAAATTAGTTAATTATTTTTACACAGGAAATACAATCACAATAATAGTAAATTTAATTACATTTCTATCATTCACTTTACTTAATTACATGGTAAACAAAAGTGAAGGGGTTCAGAACGTCTTCACTAGAGGGACGCACGGTATAAGACTTTCCCGTAAGAAGAATACCGCATGGGGTGTTATAAATACGGATAAGTTTATGCATTCGTACAAGATTACTTATCTTTGAAAGAGGTGTTCTCGTACTATTCTTTATGAGTGCAAAGTGATGTAATCAGTGAACATAGTGAACGCAATGTATACATAATAAACAGCGGGGAATATTATTTCCAATATAAATACGATTTATTGCTATTGTATACTGTTGTACAGTTTATTACTATTTCGTATGTTTTATCGTACTTTTCACTGTGTTTTGGGCAACTTTATTTTATAGTACGGTTAACTATACAAAAATCTATTTTTAGTCTACCATAACTATTTCGTGTGGTTGTGCTAATTCATGTCATAGTGATAATGACTATAAATTTGTGTTCGCTTTGCTATACTTTGCATGTTTAATAAAACTATAAAAATATGTTTGGAGCCAAAATTCACTATAAAATATAGAGATTATAGTTATTCCAACCATTTTTTTCTATGAATGTGCTTTTTATGAATATGTCGCGACGATAACGAAAGGAAGACGCGGATTTATGTAAATGTAAAATGATTGAGATTGATTCCAGAGATCGTTAGCGAAATTGAGCTTCAACGATCGCAAGATGCACGAAAGGCGTAATGTGCCAATGAGATTCGCTGCAACGCTATTCTCTCACTCTCGTTCTCTCGATTTCATCTGGCCTCTGATTGAGAAGGTGCCATAGTCCTCGCGAACGAGACGCCAAGGTCGAGCATTCCTTCACCTCACTCAATTTTTGTTCCTTTATTTACGCGGCGCGCCTCTCCGGCCTCATGCACCGTCTCTATCCTCTCTTTCTCTCAGTTTCATTTCTCTTTCCTCATCTCCCCGTTCAATTCTACACACATGTGACTATCCCCGCTTCTCGCCGATTTCTCTCATTTATTCAGCATCTCTTGGTTCGTCCTTCCTTCCTCCCTTTCTTCTCCGAGAACTGATACCTTAGAATAATGAGATTTCACTTTGTTTCTCTAATGCAGACTACTACTGTATCTGTGATAGAAAGAGTTCTTATTAACTCAAGCTTATACTTTTAAAGGTATGTGACACGTATGTAAAATTATGAACGAGCATAAAATTTTTTCTGTGATTCCTTTCTTACAGTTGAAACTTATTTCCATTACAATAACAGTAGTTAAATGATACAATTTTTTTTACACTTGTTTGTGCAATTCTACATCGCGTAATGCAATTACTAGCACATGTAATACTTTTGTATTTCAATTAGAAGTAAATATTGTGAGTGACAATAACTCAACCGATTAAACTAGGATGTCCTACCGATTTGATTCAGTTTGTCTTTTAAATTTTAATCGATAAATTTCTTTGTCGGTTTTATTAGTACGAACAACAACTGTTCTTTTCCGCGGATCAGTGCCGATCGTTTAAATTTGGTAAGCCATCTTGTAAGAATATAAACGTTTACGTCTTCGTAACATTATCGCGAAGGGATATTCGTGAATCCGATCACGATCTAGTTTTATCCATAATGAACGTTAATCCAATTCCTCATTGATACCCAACTGCCAATTGTGATGAATTATTCACTTCGATGTGGATTACGTCCGCGCGAATACGTCGAAATTACGAGTACGAATTTCCGTTTATGAAGTCTTCTCAATTACCGCAGTAACGCGTATTATTTATGCCCCGCGTTAATTATTCTTGAATCCTTCCTCGTTTCTCTTACACCACGGTTCGCGGTGCCAGGCTATTGATCTTTGCAGCGAAATCAATTCCGCTTGAAAGTAGTCTTCGAGAAAGTCAGCGCAAATTACAATTTTAATTTCAATTCGTAAAAATAAGCGTTACTCTGTTCGTAGTCTCAAGGAGCTTCCTTCGTTGAGAACGCAACGATCGTTGTGACGAATGGCGTGGCGATTGCACGGACCAAATTATCCCTGTACAGGGTGTTCCAGGAGAAAAGGTCAATATTCTGGGAGGTGATAGTATCGGTCATTTTAAGCAAAATTGTTTATATGAATATACATATATGTCCCATTCCCCGCTGTTTCCGAGATAGAGCACATTTTGTTGACGTCCTCGTTCAGATAAAACATGAACCCTGAGAAGCGTTCCACTTTCACGCAAGGTATTGAAAACCTTGGAAAACACTTTGCGATTCGGAATTCTGCGTGTAGGAAAGCGTCGACGGTATTCTTCAGCAGCAGCAGTGACACTACCGTCACAAACCGTAAACATACAGCATATCTGCATATTCGACATTCGTGAATATGCGAGGCATTTTGAACATTTCTACAAAGTTATCAGCGCAACAGTCAACAGACGTATAAGAATAAATTCCCGCAGACGTTTATGAGGTTGGATGAAGGGTAAAGTGTACAGAAAAAAAGTAAATACACGAGACATTCAAGTAGCTCTATCCCGGAAACAGTGGGAAATGAGACATATATACATATATACATGTTTGCTTAAAATGACCGATACTATCACCTCCCAGAATATTGACCTCTCCCTCCTGAGACGCCCTGTATAAACGGAAAAACCGATATGATTAACAAATACATAATTAGGTTGGCACAACCACAATAAGTAGTAATATTTTGGACAGCTATATTTGTGATTGTCACATCCATATTGATGTAGTTTTGGTGCCATACTTGACGTCACTACATTGTATACATAGTTGAGACAACCATAGAGGATTGATGCCGCTCGCGCTTCACGTAGCTATTAGATCCACATAATTGGTTTTCGCTTCTATGTGGATGAGGTGCGACACAAATGAAAATTAGTACACGAGTGTAGATTAGTTCACGGAGAAAGTTATAGTTATAAAAAAATTATACTAGTCAAGAGACACGATAGTAGCGAAAATTGCGCGTGAGAGACCGACCGTGTTAGCTTTACGCGAGTACGCGAGTTGAGAGGCCCATAGATTATCGGATATCAATAACGGCTGATTCGATCGATTTCTAAATAGGCTCAATAGTGCTATACCCATTAAAAAATTTTGATAATTATTATATAACTTAATTTAGTTATATATTATGTAGTTATATATAATTGTATATTGTTACAATCATAGCTCATAATATTAATAATACAGAAAATTTATTGCGAAAAACATTACCTCACCCAGGGTTTGAACCTGGACTTCCCTACACTCTAGGCGGGCGTCTCAACCAATTCGACTACCGAGGCATATGCAGATACGGTCAATAAAAATCACCAATGTTGTTAATCACTGCTGGTGGCTTTTAAGAATATTCTCATTAGTTCATAATCTCTCATCGGCTCGCTTCTTATACTATTGCGGGGTAATTGTAAATGCGAGAAAGCTTAATATTCCGTTGTCGTGTCGCGGCAATGAGTGGTACTATTGTTTGCGATTAGCAATAAGCCTTTGGTTGAAGCAGCCTATACGAGGGTATTCTAACCACACGGGCTCGACTACAGAGAAGCAGTGGAGGCAATTATATGCGTTTGGTACAGCACACATAGTGAATGTTGAGATACAAAACAATATATAGTAAATGTCCCAATCATTCCTGCGGCAACATTTTAATATTAATTGCCTTAACCTCAGCCATCTTTCCATATAGAGAAAAAAGTATTTAATATTTCAGACTATAATTGCATAGTAAAATAATTATAGTTAGGAAAATTATTATATTTTTTAGTAATTATTACTATATTAGTAATATCTACTATACAGGCATAGTGGTGTCAACTATTAAATAGAAATTATTATAAAGTATAGTAAGCTTTTAACTATTATTCTGGTAAAAAATCAAGATAATGAATAGTAAATTAATTATTTATTTTCTATAGTAAGTACAATAACAATAATACTAAATTTATTTACATTTATATCATCTACCTTACACAGACAGAAAAGTACGTAGTATTTGCGACTATAATTGCATAGTAAAATAATTATAGTCAGGAATATCATTTTTATAGTAATTATTACTATAATATTAGTAATAGCAACCATATAGACACAGTGATGTCAACTATTTAAAAAATTTACTATAAGATATAAGCTTCTAACTATTATTCTGTTAAAATATTCAGGTAATGAATAGTAAATTAGTTAATTATTTTTATATAGTAAATCACAATGACAGTAAATTTAACTACATTTCTATCATCCACCTTACTAATCACATGGTAAATAAAAGTGAAGTAGATCGGAATGTCCTCACTAGAGGGACGCGCGGTATAAGACTTTCTCGTAAGAAAACCGCATAGGGTGTTAAAGGTAATCTCACACATCCCGTATGAGATTACTTATCTTTTTTTTTTTTGAAAGAAGCTTCCCTGTGCTACTCTCTTTAAGTGCAAAGTGGTATAACAATATGAATATAGTAAACGCAGCATATAATAAAAAGCGTAGAATATTATTTTTGCTATAAATATTATTACTATTGTATAGCTATAGTTATTCAAACTTTCACTCGTGGTTGTCATTATTATATTTTATAGTATAATTTATTAAATTAAAATTTTGTTTTGGTTTAGAACAGCCATATCATAAGTGCATGAACCGATATTGTGATCATGAGGACTTTAATAAAATGTTAAGTCAATCATAATTTACATAGTTAGGAGAACTGTAAAAATGTGGCTGGCTCTTAAAATGACTATAAATTATAGTGAGATTATGGTGACTGCAACTATTTTTTTCCGTGGGCGTATAAACGCGAGAACAATGCGTTAACTTCTCGTATTCAATAACGCGGATTAATGCGTTTCAAGCGGCGGCGAGATGTGGATGCGCGAATGAAAATCGCGATTCGTTGTTGAAAGCTCGGCGCACGTATAGAATCCGCGGTGGGTTCTGGAGGAATTCCGAATAGCCGGCTCCGTGGTCCCAGGGGCTCCAAAATCTTTGCCAGGTGTGCGGGAACAGCTGCTCTCTCACCGCGTTGGGGATACGTGCAAAACTTCTTTCTATACGCGCTGGCACGAGATGCATTTTATTTAAAGATGACGAATGCGAAATAGATTTATCGCCCTGCCGAGGCGCGTTTCGCCAGCCGTTCTCCATCGTTTTTCAACCCGAACGTAATGATTACAGTCGCATTGCGATGCAACGTGATTCGGTCGTATTTTTGTAGGTCAAATAAATGAGGAAATAAAGTATCTGATGTCATTGATTGTTAAATTCAATTTAATAATCTTTACTCTTAAAACATTACGATTTTATAAATTTAACAAAATCTTATTTTATCAAATATATAATTTTTTAAAGATTTTGCGTAAATAAATCCGATATTACTGATTACTGAATTCAATATAATAATTTTTACTCTTAAAACACTTGTAGATTTCTATTACACGCATAATCCATTAAATACCTTTTGTAACACTGTTAAATAATTCATTAATACTGCATAGAATTCTTGGAGAATTTTCATGCAGAGGAAAAGAAGAGAAAGGTGTAAGGACTATCGTGCTATGATAGTTTGGTCGAGAGAAGTTGTCGAGTTTCAAATGAAATTTACGAATGTCTCTGGAATACGAACGACGAAAGTCCTCCGATCCCCGAAGTTGAACACGAAAACACGTCGCGTAACCTGCTGCGTTTACCAGCTGGCACGCTCCCTTCCGGTACAGGAAACGTACCGGTTGCTTCGGAAAGTGCCTAATCGTGTCTGCCAGACGAAACCGCGATGACTCCGAGGAAAATCGCTGTAGATCGAATCGGGTACACCGCCGAGGGGAAACAGGAATGCATTTTCATATCCTGCGCATAACTGCATCGAACGAAACGACGTTGCTGATTAAACGTCAGTTTACCAAATGATTAAGCTGATTGTGAGTCGAGGGATTAGAGCAGAGCCCCAGATTCCGCCGATTTCACGCGCGGAATCACGCGATAATGTTACGCGATACACGTTACGAGACGCGCTTTTCCGACTGTTCGTCGTGTCGTTTTCCGTGTGGAGCATGGCTTGCGCAACACAGCTGCAACCGCGATTCTATATCAGCGCTGTTGCTGGAAAGCGAACACCGACCACACATCTAACGTGTCCAAGTCTGCACAGCCAAATCGGCTACTTTCTCGCTCTCAGGCGCACCTTTTTCATCCGAGTCTCTCGTTCTTTTTTCGCTCTCGCTTTCTACAAATGTATTTGTAAGCGAATGCGTTGTGCCGCGCTAAATTATCTCGGAATGTTCTGTTCGGCTATAATTAAGGCCTTTGCGTGACTGATCCTTCAGCCCTTCTCGTTCTTTTTCCTTTCCCCTCTCTCTCCGCATGTATGTATGAGTGTCAATTTACAATCGTTATTTTACATTAGTTTACGCGAAGGCAACGAGTTCAAGGAACGTGTCTCAATTGCGCTGCATGTGTCTTGTCGGTCGATAATTTCGAGGAAATCTCAGATAGCCGGGGAGGATTAAAAGCTAACAACGTCGTTAATTTTGATCGAATCGCCAATGTTATATTATCGCGTCTTATTATTGTGTCTGAAACGCGAGCGAGCCGTTTTCCCTCGCGACTTGGACGCGTCCCGAAAGAAAAAGCGACACAACGAGTTCCGTGGAAATGCATTCCGCGCCGAGTGCATCGCATCGTACCACCGCATCTGCCGAAGGCTACGTTGTGCGACAGTAGGCAGACAGGCCCAGGCCAGACCAGGCCAGGCGAGCGAGCGGTCTGTTGGCCTACACAGTTCCCGGAGCAGGATCGTTGTACGCCGTTGAATGGGCTCTTTGTGTCGGCCCGATGATGATGCTGATGATGATGATGATGATGATGCGAACCGCGGCTGTAGCGTCCCACACCGGGCTTCTCTAGAGTCCAGGCCTCTCCTCGAACATATCGGTGAAGATTGAGAGCGGCGAGCGGCATGGCTGGGAAGGGTTAAGCCGTTAGTCGAACCGGTGCCGAATTGACCCCGCCCGCGTGCGCATTAGACGACGCCGACGGTCGATGTAGCCGGTCTCCGCGACCGTCCGTCTCATTCCCGACCGATCGCCTAATTGTAAGGGCTTGCGCAGAAAGATTGTTGCAACTGTTTGCGATTCGTGAAGGTATTGTTATATTTGTCGTACGACAAAATTTTTAAACGTTGATTGTAAGAGAGAAGATTACTAAATTTTCTATCCTGCGACTAATCAACATGTTTGAAAGATTTGTTGTACGACAAATGTAATACCAGCCTGACTTTCGTTAGTATCGCACGGAAAAACCGGTTAAGGCAAAAATAACTAAAATAAAAATAAAAAAGAAATTTCTCCATACAAAGTGTCTGACCAATAACATGTACTATGATGAGTGACATGACGACGACCGAACAGGCATCTAACCTTAGACTCGGAAGAACCATCAGAATAACGAACAAGTACCTACGTAGTGCCCTCGCAAACTGGCCTGTCAGGATTAGGGAATTTCTAAATGACTCATCGCGTTTTTAGCGTAATATGTTAATCTTTATTTATAACGAAAACCAAATATTAGGACTGAAGAGGGTCACATGCGCTGACCGAAACGTTTCCATGTAACAAATTGTTATCGAACATCATGTAAACTACATATATTATAAAAGAAAAATGTCGTATAAACAGCAGGGGCATCTACATTGTTTTGTGTTGCAACATTCACTAAGTTTGCTGCACAAAACGCATATAGTTATCTTCACTACTTATCATACCAATGTGGATATGACAACCACAGATATAGCTGTCCCAAGTATTACTATTTATTGGGGTTGTGCCAAGCCTAATTAGACATGTGGTAATATCGGTCTCTCCGTGTGGAAGTCGACGTACAAAGAATTGTCGTAGTCGTATGTTCATCTCGTCTACGACAACTCTTTGTGCGTTGACTTTCGACACCAACTTACGTCTTACGACGACAGAATCGTAAATGATTACGGCAGTCTTTCTGCTCAGGCCCTAACGTGCGCAATACGGTCTCGCGTAATGTTACGGGACGACGATCAACAGCTGTCGCGTGGCCGCTGCGTATGGGATACGCAGGGAGAGGGAGAGGCAGGGGGAGCAGAAAGGGCCTGCGAGACTGGATTCGCGCAAGGGCCACCACCTGGCCCGGCGCAGACCACACCAGGCTTCTATTGCCGTGTGTAGCGGCGGTTACCGTAGCGGAGATCCGATTCTCCAACCCAATTCCGCGCTTCGCACCTTCCCTCGGTCCTCGGTTCTGTAATACTCTGCATGAAGGGCCACAGCCGCTGTTGCGTATCCTACGCGGGACCATCAGCGAGCGGATATCAAGCGTTCCTCTGATACATGTGTACATACAGGAACTGCGAGCAACGTTTCATTACTTTTTAGAGAGATAACAGACAGCGCATTATGCGGCTTTTTCGCGGATGATAAATTTTCAATTTCCACCTTTGGCTCGAAAACGAAATGAGTGCAGATTTGCAGAGGAATCTTCATTAAAATATAATGCGCTGCAAACGGGACATTACGGGATGTATACGCGCGCGAGTCGCGGGTATGAGAGAAAAATCATGTTACCCATGTAAATATGTCAGTTTAAGTACTAATATAAATGTCATACATTCTCGTGTGTGCCCAGGGGAGACCCCTATT
>NW_011967092.1:165406-168017 GCF_000949405.1 Vollenhovia emeryi
AATAGGGGTCCAGGGGAGCACTGTTCACGCAGTTATCCGCCAAACACGCTTTATCCGATTAAACACAAACGCCTGCTAAAACCCATAGTGGTATTCAGCATTTTTGTATCGCATCTTTTGCGAAGAAGGGAAAAGGGGTGTGCGAGTGGGGATGGATGGATCGATTCATAAACAAACTCGGCGGTAGCCAAAGAGACGACTCACGTGGCCACGCCGCGTTCGAATGACGTCTTCTGCATGTAATATTCGGTATACGCGCGCATCAAACGACACCTCGACAAATTGAATCTCATTTTATTAACCTTGAGCAACTCCTCCCTTCTATCGTCGTCACTAAATACAGTTACAATAGTTGCACGTATTTAAATTTCACACGATTAAATTTTTGATTACTGTTTTTATCCCTTTTCAATTAATCATCTTCTCCAATCACATCAGTCTTGTTACCGTCGGCATCTAGCATCTGCTCGTGCCTCATCAATCGGTAGCGATTGTCCAGATGAATGGCCGGTTTCCATTCGGTGAACGTTATCAGCTAAAACAGATGCAAAAGATGTCTTTAGGAATATAAAGTTTTTTTTTCGTGTAATCTTAAAGCCAGGACCTTTATCAACGTGCGAACAAATGTCACGGTGATATGCATGGATTTTATTTTCAATATGAAATAAAGCCAATTTATTATTTATCTTTATTTATTATAGTGTCTGAAAATGAGTAGTGTAAAGGCACCTAATATCGCCAGTTGCAATATCTCTTGAACAAAGTGCTGATATCAATCGACAATACATAAAATTGGTAGCTAAACATGTGTAAGAAGATATGTTGTAGTTACAACGTTATAGAAATAACGTCTGATTCAGGAGACGCATTGAAACAAATTTTGAGTGTTGAAAAATTTAGCGGACTGTGCAAGTTCGACATCCCATAGTGAGAATATAAGTTCAAACATTCTTTTAATGTATATATATTTACTAGGAGCACATAATTAGTGATATACTTCGCTATTTGTAACTGATTTCAACTTGTACGTTTTCGTTACAATGTTTTTAGTATCTATATTAGGATGCATTCAATACCGCCCACCATATTATTACGGAGGTGTCCGTAATAATATGCGCCTAGGCGATATTATGTGAATGCATTTTTAAGAATGAAAAAGGGGTACAAATTAACTCTGTGTATAAATATTTCGAAATAGTGTGTTATATACAATAAAAATGTTTTTTAAACATAATTACAAATTAAGAACTTTTGGACATCTACAAACGTTGATATGATGTAAAATAATAAATGTGTATTAGCTTTACAAACTCACACGTATTAATAAACAATAATTTTATAAAATTTATAAGGCAGGCGATATTAGGTGCCATTTTTTTAAATTCCCGATTTTGCCGTTTTTACTTCTTTTCAATATGGATTAAATTTTTTTAGATTTTAACCGTTTTAACCTATTATTTTATGAATACAGGATAGGCCATTTTAATGTGTCCACTGAAATATTTCAAAATCTATAAGTTTAAGACAAAAGTGTTTCAGACAAAAGTTGTTTGGTTTCGAAGGGGGCATAAGCTAGTGTCATTAATTTGACCTTGAATAGTTGCTTGAAGGTCACCTTCAATTTTTTTATGTAAAAGTAGTACGGGACTTTTTTACTTGATTTGGACTCAGGAATATGCTGTTGCAACAGTGCTCCAATTAATGAAAATTTTTGTATGTGTAAATTTTGTGCATGTTACAATACACAAAAATTTTCAATAATTGGAACACTTGCAACAGCATATTCCTGAGATTAAATCAAGTAAAAAAGTCCCGTGCTACTTTTCCCTCCGACAAACAGTTATCTAGATATCATAAGCTAAACATTGACAAAGTTAGAAATTTTCTCTTGAATATCTCAAAAAGTATTAGGCAAATCCAAAAATGTTTCCGACAAAAGTTATTTATATTACTCAGTAGATTAAGACAGTATAATAAACAAGAAGGGGTTACATTAAAAAAAAATAAAGGTGACCTTGAAATCTCCGAAGCGCCTTCACTTTTTGAAAAAATATCACTAACACACTATGGCTCCCTTGATATAGTACAACTTTTGTAATTATACACAGACAGAAAAGTACGTAGTATTTGCGACTATAATTGCATAGTAAAATAATTATAGTCAGGAATGTCATTTTTATAGTAATTATTACTATAATGTTAGCAACCATATAGACACAGTGATGCCAACTGTGTAAAAAAATTTATTATAAAATACAAGCTTCTATTATTCTATTAAAATATCCAGGTAATGAATAGTAAATTAGTTAATTATTTTTATATAGTAAATACAATCACAATAACAGTAAATTTAACTACATTTCTATCATCCACCTTACTAATCACATGATAAACAAAAGTGAAGTTGTTCGGAATGTCTTCACTAGAGGGATGCGCGATGCAAGACTTTCTCGTAAGAAGCAAACCGCTTAGGGTGTTATAAATACGGATAAGTTTACGCATTCTCATAAGATTACTTATCTTTTCTTTGAAAGATGCTATCTTGTACTATTCTTTATGAGTGCAAAGTGATTTAACCAATGAACGTAGTGAACGCAATGTATTGTATACA
>NW_011967092.1:168693-180888 GCF_000949405.1 Vollenhovia emeryi
TGCTTGTTTACCGTCCACGTTGTTGTTCCTGGATACCGTTAAAAGTAGGATGATTCGTATTTCTTATGCATAACATGCATAACTACAGAGATTTGGGTGAAAAGTTGATTTGACTTTCGAATGATACCTAACGATCAACTTAACCCATAACATGACATTGTACAAGATATTTTGTACTTTATGTCAAAGTACTGCAAAGTACTGCTTTGGAGGCTCATAATTCGAAAATTACTCAATGAAAAAATATTTTATCATAGTGTTTTGGAAAGCTCTCGAGATAACCTACAAGAATATGTAACGAGAAATAGTAGGTTCCATTTAAGAAATTAAAGGTAACCTTCATGTGACCCTCAAATTACTCTTCAAGGTCAAACCAATGGTTTGTCCATCTTATGTCCCCCTCGAAACTATACAACTTTTGTCTGAAACATTTTTTTGTATCTGCCTTACCAACGGAGAAATTTGGGTGGGTCCCGTAAAATGGCCCACCCTGTATATAATAAAAAGCAAGGAATATTACTTTCAATATAAATACGATTATTACTATTACATATAGTTATTTGAAATTTTACTTGTGGTTGTTATTGCAATATTTATAGTACACCTTACCAAATTTAAAGCTCGTTTTGGTTTATGACAACCATATCATAAGTTGAATGAATCAATAATGTGTCTATGAGAACTATAATACATTGTTAGGTCAACCATAACTTACGTAGTCGGAAGAATTATAAAAATGTGGTTGGCTCCTAAAATGAGTATAAATTATAGTGAGATTGTGGTAACTGCAACTATTTTTTTCTGTTTGTGTAATTTTTTCACATCTCTAAAAACAGCTGAGATATTCGAGGTGGACAAAGTTATTGCCTCACCCTGTATATGTGATATTTTTTCAATGATTGTACGATATTTAATAATTCACAGCTACATACATAGTACAGTGAGCTATTCAGAATATACATACATAACGATGGCAAATAAACAAGAAATGGAATAATTTAACCGGCTAATTAAATTGATCGACCAATTAAAGACTTTGTCAAGTCGTAATTATTTAACAGTTCTTTTAATATCGATCGGTACCTGTACATTTTATTGACAATCTTTGAAATACGTCGAATTTTCGCGAGCACGTCTTGACGTCGCGTCTTGACGTGACGCGGAGTTTTTAATGAGAGACAGGAAAGAGCAGCGAGGAGACGATGGTGCATTATCATCGAAAAGTCGACACGACAGCCATGCAGTGTCGTTACTGAAAATCCTGGCGACGTCGCTCGCAATAAGCCGCTTACTCGGTGTACTCCTCCTGTCCTCTTACAAACCGTCCACCTCTGCGGGCTATGAAGTTTCTCGTGGCCGCGACTGTCAATATTAAACCGAGCCGCGGTTCGTGTGTCACTGGCGACAATAGTTACGAGGGCCATTATGACCTCAGCAACGTTTAATCATCATGGCAGTCGCGGACGAGAAAAACCGTCTCCGTTCTCTCTCCCCGCCAAATTGCTGGATTGCCAAATGATATTTGTGCGGTGATCGGAGATGATTCACGCAGTGACAACAAAACATAATATACACAGAACCATATTTAAGCAAAAGACTAATCAGTGAAATGATACATATAGTATTAAGGAACAGACCAATGGATTAAATTCACAGGACACGGAATTTTTAGACCTCTCTTATTTTGACCTACTTAATTGTCTAAAGACATAAAGCGATGATAGTTGACTTTCTTTAATGTTTCATCCTGCTGTCGGTTTCACCTTTCGCCTCGGCTCAGCCATTTATTAACCGGGTAAGATGTAAGTTAATTTTGTGAAGAAATCACCCTTGGACCGTACCTATTCACATCTACAAACGTGAAATAGGAGGATACTTTATTGAACTAGACATTTTTTAAAACTGAACTACATCTATTGGATCAAAGGCTTCCTTCTTGCATCACAAACAACCAAAACTATTTGCCGACACACGCATTGATTAACTGTTTCCATTTGTTAAAGTAAATTATTAATTATAATATATAATATATGTTTAATTTTTTGTATAATTATTTTGTTTTCAATTTATTATTTTAAATATAATGAATTAGTTTTTATCTCATTTTTATACATTGCGGAATTCATGTCAATTTTCGTTAGACTTTTGGTTGACTATTAATATAACCTTTTAGCAGCTCGTTTTATTATTGGCCTTTTCCTATATGACAAAGTATATCTTTTCTCTTTTATTTTAGTTTATGCTTTCGTGTTGAATAAAGATGTGTTATTATTAAAAGGGCTTGTTTATCTCGCGATTACGTCAACGCGGTCTTCCGGCCCCCGAAGCGGCGGGCGAGACGTCATCGATAAGAGATTTTTCGGATTCGAAAGCGAGCAACGCGGACGTGCCTACGTGGCGTTTTTCGTATTTACCCCGAGTTCTTTTGTGCGCGCGAAGGGATGGCGCGAATGAAAGGCTCGGGCCGAACAAAAAGCACAAAAGCTATCTCTGTGCCGGAGCAATGGCCGCCGACTTCGCACCCTTTTCTCTCCCTCCCCCTCTCCGCATAAACGAGATCGTTGCAGCCTCTCGTCGGGTCTTCGCGAGAGAGGCTCGTCTTTATCGTCAAAATAATGACAGTCGAAAGGCCGAAGAGTGCGAGACGTCGAGGCACTTTTCGCGTATCAGATCGCGCTAATTAATTCCGCGAGGCCTACTCCGCCTTCGCGCGCTGGCAAATCAAGAGGAACGAAACGATCGAACGAGAAACGTGCACGCCCTACTTTTGCCGGGAGCTGAATTTTCGCCGTGGGCGAAAGCGTGACGACAATCGTTTGCGAAACGTATCGGAAGCACAATTGGCGGATCGGCAAGTGATAACGAGATTGGCAGCCGGGAGGAGATTTTTGTCCGTCTGGTGAAAGGCGTTGCGTCTTCTGCGAGGCGTTTTCTGCAAGAACGTTGGAAAGAGCGAGCTGGCGCGAGTGAACGAGAGGGAAAGAGAGTGTGTAGGAGGAGCAGCACGAAAGGCGGGCGCGCGCGCCCGTGCGCAACATCGCCGAATATGGATTTAATGCGGCACCGCGGAAATCGAATTATGTCATTAGAAGCCACAAAGAAGACACTCGCGCGGAAACCTTTGCAAAACCTTGCCGCTAGTAAGCCAAATGCCTGACCCGAATATATACAACACGGGTCTTCACCGACCGGCTCGTTCGACCGCCGCTATTTTTTTTATGGTTTCCGCCGCGGATCGGGTAACGTAATTGCGTCTAAAAATATCTCTAGTTTTTCGACAATTCGATCGATCGGTTAATAAGGAAACACCGCGGAAACAAAATGCTCGATTTCATTTTCTTGTTAAATTAACGATAGTGTCTGCGACGAAGCGACATTTCCTCCAAAGTGACTGTTAATCGATCGTTGATTGCGTAAGCTACCCCTTCACACTTAATCTGTTTTCGTAATTAGAGACTCAAAGGCTCGCGAGCAACGCTCGAAAATCGCACGACCTCGTTTATTCGATGTGGCCGGTTCTCATAAATTTTCGTTAAAGTTAATTGAGATTTAATCAATTCTGTGTCCCGTCCCAGTTCTATTTTCAGAAGCGGCAAATCAGTTAAACAGTTAAATCGTGATTAACGTTAATTAATATTTACGGCAACGGTCAAAAATAGTATTCCGTAATTCGGCGGAAAACAATAACGCTTTCTTTCATATTAGACTGAAATGTGTGAAACCGTGCTGTGATATACGTGCATACGCGCACACACACGCATACATACACGGTGTAGATAGGTGACGTTGGTTCGCTGTTTGCTCGCCGTATAAGCTCCCACACTTCGGAAAATGTTCGTTATACGTGTGGCCCGAATCGGCTGATCAGATTCCGATAGACTTTGTACTAAATATCTAATATCCGGCGAAGCCGAGGCACGAGATTTACGGTATATTCTCGTGTTCCCAACTCCGCTGCGAGCCGTTCTATACCCTCGGTATTCGTCGATAAGTCGTGTCGCTCCATAATACACGTGCTGCGTACTAAAACTTGACGCGGCCACGATATGCCGAAAGCACTTTCTATTGCGACTGCTTGCAACTTTTTAATCCCCGGCGGAAACAATGAAGTATCGAGCTCGGGGAAACACGGACGTTCACGACGGCGGCAATAATTCAGCGGGTGTTGCACGTGAAAAGTTAGCGAGGCGATCGCCATTCGAAGGGTTTTGTCCGCGAGGGATGTTTAATTTAATAAATAACGAGGGCGAACTATATCCTCTCTCTCTCTTTCTCCCCTCCGATCGCCCGGAAAGATTAAACGCGTCGGATTCTCGGAGAGCCTCTACTTGTATTTCGCAGACCCGCTGTCTACCCCTACGGCGTATTGATCTCTGGGGGGGATGATTTTTAAGACGAGTTTCGCGCCAAGTACTACAGATGGCATCACTTTGCAGTCGGGTTTATAGAAACCCTCGAATTTATTGTGCGCTGCCGACTCGGATTACATATAAATATCGCGGGTAAATATCTCTGTTATCCAGGACGCGGTTCACAATTAACAATGGACAGCAAATTTTCTTTGTCAACATATCTTATCATGTTTCCAATCAATTTATGTTATTTGTGTATTATATGTATATATATATAATATAATATATTTAGTCATAATTAGCATTGACGCATGGCTTATTTGCATCTATAATTTAGGATAAGTGAAATGCGAAACAATAATCGGGAAGAGGGGGCAATAGTAATCCCGAAATATTTTATCGGATTTGCGAGCGCGTGCCTCGAAATAAAAATCGTGAAGTATCTATCTTGTACAAAGCCCTTGCCGGCACTTCGCTACGAGTTAGCTCGCAGCAAGTATTAACTTCGTACTTACATTCCATAATAATTAATAAGAGACGGACATAAATAAGGAAACTTTCCGGATGTACAACGCAAACTTTTGAAAGCTCACTTTGCGGGAAGGCGTTTTTATTATCTCCTCGCGCAGCACGATATTACGAAGTTCGGAGGGAAAGGTCCTTTACCGCACGGTCGCGCGATAAAAATACGGAAACGCGCGCGTTTCGTGGTTGACACCGCCATGTGTTCAATTCGCACTCAGATTGCCGCATTTCGCGAACGCGCGAGAATATTCTCGCATTTATGCAACTGACATTTTCACGGAGTGAGACGCGCAGTTTCTCGCCGTGTCTGTTCTCTACGGAAGCTCGAGACGCCGAGCTCGCCGAGATTTATAACGATTTCACAATCTCCAGCGAAAGAAGAGCTGTTGATAAAATATTACGCAGCTCTTCTCCGTCATGCTACGCGATGGTGCGACCGAGTACCACCCCACTTGCGGGGGTCGGAGGATCGTGAACGCCACGTGGCACGAGAGGGAAGGGGCAGGGTGGGTGTTCCCGAACGACACGTTCATTCCGATCGCGAACGTTTGACGATTATATCGCATACACACTGCCGAGGTTATTGACCAGGAAGTCAGCTTCGTCAGCGCGGATAGGGGTGGAAGGCGGTGTCGACGACGGCGGCAGCGACGGCGACGGCGGTTCGAACGAAGGGGGTGGAGAGGTAGCAACCGAGTTTGCTCACTGTTCTCTCAGAAGGGGTAGGAGTATTACAGATCTGCAATACAGTCGCCGTTCCCTTTTGCATGGCGGTTCGTTCGCGGCTGTACATTGCGTGTGTGTGTCTGTGTGTGTGTGCGCGTGCGCGCGCGCGCGTATATGCACATTTGTGTGTATTTGCCTCCTTGGAAGGAGGTATGCCTCCAACGGGGAATGGAAACGTTTTGTTGCCGTGGGAGGACGAGAGGAGATGGCGGGGGAGGAGGGAAAGGCGGTTGCGAGAGGGTGCTGTCGGTGGTCGGGCCGCAGGGTGGTACGGAATCAGACAGATCCGCAGGTGGTTCTCAATCCGCTGCCGGCCTTATATACGCCACGCTCGAATCACGAAAATCCTGACACGAGGCCTGCGAAGCTCCTCGGCCCTGTTTTTTTGTGACTGAATCTGCGTTTTTATCTTATCGCACCGACTAGCCCCGGAAACCGAAAAGGCGGACGCAAGAAACGAGTGGCGGTCGTGCGGGCGCGATGCGATGTTACGTTGCAATTGAAAATGTCATTGGCATACAATTTGTCGTGCCACTGATGATGATCCACCGATGCCGCGTCACGATGGATTTCTACGTCCGATAAAGCACCCGGGCGCTTATCGTGAATTTTGAATTACCCTCGTGCTATTTAATTATATTCGTTCATTTTGTTAAATTGAATATTTTATCGAATGGCTCGCAAATTAGCGGTAACGAGCTTTTGAATTATTAGCATATGTATAAACGTAATAAATTTCAATCGTCCGAACGGGATACATTGCGCAAAAAGTTTCCAACACTTCTCAGCGGAATATTCGGATTTTATCAACATGCGATAGCACATTAAAGTGGTTATTAAATCCTTACGAAGAGACGCTTCTCGTAATCTGCGACGGACTAATGCCGGGTTTATAATCTCATTATGCTCGGGTCATCCCCCGATCTTAATATTAGAGATAATGAAATTTTTTCTTTATATAAAACAATATCAGCGGCACACGATTATGTCGTTTACTAGTTTATGAGACCAGTTAAGTGGGAACTATAACAGGAAAATGGCCACCGTCATTGGATGTGTATAGAATTTTATCACTCGGAAATTTGCCGATAAGACAATTTAACGTTCAATAAACGGTTTAGTGCAGGCATTTGTTCGAAAACTTACTCCGTCTTGTTTTCACTCAGTGTTAAATAATGGGTTAACTTGCTGTTTTCATTAGCGCGAGCTTTCCTTTCGTCATTTCTTTTCAATCGTACGCTAAATGAAATCCGTATTGATTTTAAGTAAGTTTAATTGATATCAATTTACAAGAATTGTGGAGATGTTTGATATCGCTAACAAATGGGGCTCCACGCTGTTTGCGAAGTAGATTTGTCATAAATAATAATTGCAGCTGGAACGATCACTCGATCTCATCGGAGATCGGCGCGGGGAAGGAAGAGGGTGGTTGTAAAATGTGACGTTTCGCGTTAGTTAATTCAGGGGCGTATCTTGGCATTTGATGGACACTGTCGGGAGGACGGAGGTGTTCCTTCGGTTGTCGGAGCAGGATTAGCCAAGTCACGGGCTGGAATTTCCTCGATCCTGGAGGAGTATCGACCCGACCGGTCGCCCGACGGTGGTGCGGTCGAACCCCTTCCGCGCCTCCCTCACCGCCAGTGGGAATAACTGGTCGCGTAGGCAGCGCGCGTGGGTTCGCCGCTCCACGTGCATTATTCGCCTCCGCCAGCTCTCGGCACCGACGGCGAGTCCGGGAAAATCCCCCGGATGACCCCGATTTTCCACCTCTGGGAAACGCCGAGGTCGCGTTATCCCCGGCGCGGCCGGATGTCGGATCGCGATTTTCGGCGCGATTTCCCCGATTGCGGCCTGCTTCACGCCACGTAACTCTGTTACGGTTATTGATTTCATTGTGCTTGCATTACGTTACACGCATATCCGAGCAACGTATCACGCGTCTGAGGGATTTGACTACGCGAGCACATCCGACCTTTGGTACACAAATTTCCGCAACATGCCTCTTCACCTCCTCTTTCCTTCAACTTATTGAGGATTTTAACATAGATTGTTTTAGAATCCTTGTCTCTTTATTATACATTTTCTTAATGGAGTAGCTTGGTCTAGATAAAATTTTCTGCAGTGTAATTTTTAGCACACATACACACGCACACACATAAATCAATATGTATGCTGAGTTGAACCATTGCCAAAAGAAGACGGACAGGCGGGTTCTCGAAATAGGGTCATTAGTGTATAGTAATTTTGACGAATATTCCCTCTCGTAGAACGCTGATTAGTTTGCAATGTGTGCTGCGGTCGTAAGTGTTTAGTGTCGACTTGATAGTTTTGTCCAACGAGAGACTAACCAAAAAGTAGTAAGAGAACGTTTGTGTGACTGTAAGTGATATAGGAATACGGCGACGAGTCGCCATGGTCGGTTGCTGTTGTAGTAATAATGTCGCTTGTAGCTGAACAACTGTTTTTACTTTGATCTGCGAGTCTTTCTTGGTAATTTAGTATTGGCGATACGCACACACTATGTTTGGTAGTGCAAGCGAAATGATATAGAGAATAATATATCGCTTGCATTGGTGCTATTGTTTTCGCGTCACTGTTAAATATACGCGCCGTACATTGCGTAGTTGATTAGCGATCGATGTGTTTATTACTCGTTCATTAGTCCAGCGCCGCCACTTTATTTAGCATCTCGCTTCTCTTTCTCTCTTTCTCTCTCTCTATATATATATGTATGTATGTATACAGGGTGTTATGTAATATCCGTCTCTTCTCTTATTTACGGATAGAGCGCACTAGACTGATTCAAGAAGTCCTATACAATTTTGCAGTTTTCGCAATAGTTAACGAGTTATCAATTATTAAAGATCGTTGTCTTAGCCCGGTCTACCGCCCAATCCAAACGCGCGGCGAGATGCGGGCCATTCCACGAGGCGCGCCTAGCAACGCCGATCGCGGGACGGCCACATTTCGCTGCGCGTTTTGGGCGGTAGGCCGGGCTAAGACAGCGATTTGTAATAATTAATAATTCGTTGTCTATTGCGAAAATTGCAAAATGGTAGAGGACTTTTCGACTCATTGTCAGTCTAGTCCGCTCTATCCGTAAATAAGAGGTGATACGGGTATTACGTAACACCCTGTATATATATGTAGAGCCATACTCTTTTCGACGGTCGTTGTATTTGTAACATTTTATTCGGCACGTCAATCGTCAGTGCTCTTTTTTTCCGCGAGTCGCGATAATTTTGCATAAAGACGGACCTATGCCGTTTAGAGTCCTCGAGACACGGCGCGACTCGTTCGCCGATCGGTTTTTTCCCCGCGAGAGCTTTCCATGGCGCTTTTCTCGGCGAAAAGAGGAAAGGCGGCGGCGACGGCAGCGCGACTTAGAAGACACCGAGGCACCACCAAAGTGGTTTTACCTGAGAACCCCTGTTGTCTCTTTTTTTCAAGGATGCAGGTACGGTTCCCGGTCGCCGGGCCTGCTGGTAAAATCATGCTGGTGGACCACCAGGTGCGGCCACGAGCGACGGATCATCGGTGACCATCGGGACGCGGTGCATTAACTCTCGTGAGTTCCCTCCTAATTGTCAAGAGACCCCTGACTCGAGATTCAGGTAAAGAGAGAAAGGCAACGCGGGTCGTGGCGCGAGGCTGCTGCGGCGAAACGCCGAGGAGCCGGGAGGTGTTGTCCCCTTCGGCTCGGATTGTGGAACCAATTAGATGCAAACGAATTCGCCCGTAGCTTAAATTACTCGCTGATTATCATACGCGCGTAACCTTTTGACATAGCCCGCCGCCGCGTATTCAAATTTCGCAACATTGTAACGTGTGCGCTTATCATTCAGCACTGTGCATTCCTCATTACGCGGCTTACGACTTTTTACCTTCATACGTATTCCTCACGTATTTTACAGCCAAGTAACGTTAATAACAACTATTAGAAAGCTGAACCTCCAACTTTATCAAAGTCTCTCTCTCTCTTTCTCCCCCCTCCCCCCCCCCCCTCTCTCTCTCTCTCGCCAGTAGTTAAAATAATAAAATAATTCTAATTTTGATGAGTTTTTATTTGTGCAAATTACTAAAGAAGATTCCATAATATCAAAATCGCAGTTTTCTTCATCGTCAAATAGGATATTCTACAATGTACATTCTAAAGTGCGTGAAGTGTTATAACGTCGAAAGTAAGAGTAAGTAAGAGGAAAAATTGGCTACCAATCGCTCGCGACTGTTTCGTGATTGTGCCTTGCCGTCGAAGTTGCGAGTTCCGTAGTTTCTTGGCATCAGAGAGATTTCTCGTTCGCTATGTTCATATTAATACGAAATATTAATTGTAAAGTAGGGTAACGCCTGTACCGACAGGATTTCACGTTGACTCGTGAAATGACATTTTTCCACAACGGCTAACAGGATTCGTTACTTCTATCGCCACATCGATCGCTTTCATACTCGTCTTTTTCCTCTCTCTTTATCTTCCTTCTTTGTTTTTCTCTCTCCATCTGTTTTCTTGTTCATCACAATTATATCTTTGGCTCTTACGCGAATACGCGTATATATACGTGCACTATTTTTCTTTGCTCTTTTCTCCCCGCTCCCCAACCTTCCTCTTTTTCTCCCTTTGCTTCTTTTATCTCTTTAGCGGAATCCTGGAAGTAGGATAATGCTTTTGTTAAACTAGAAAAATCACGAAAATGTATAATAGAGCGTTCCAGATCTGGCAAGCCGATTCTTATCTGCGGTTCTCTTGATAGCGGTTTCTTAACGAAGATCTGTATGGACTAAAGACCAATCGATTTCGAGCAATGAACATTACCAGTCCTGTTGATTCTAGCTTAATTAAGGAATCCGTGAATAGAAGGTGGCTTAATAGATCCAGGACACTGGATCTATTACTGGACAGACTCTGAGCACATAAAACGGCGATGAGAATCATCTTGGAGTGACCTAGATTATGGACCGTTAGATCTGGTCGAACGGCGCGTATGCATAGTGCATTGTGCACCGTGTGTGCGCGTACTATCACAAACGTTTATGCACACATATACACACGTACGCGCACGGACCGGTACACGCGCGCGTATGTTTAATTGGCTCCCCGATAACGAGTTTGTCTACAATGTCCACGAACGAGAACTATATACGAAACCATACGAGCGAGTTTCCGGCGTGACACGTCCGACTTTTGCAAACGTTATTCCTGAGTTAATGCACGAAGGACCTTAACTCTCTAACGACTTTCAAAGCGGATTAATACCGTTCCTTCCTTACCGCAGCATGGAATATAATAGCACGCACGCCTCTTTGCCAAGCTAACGATATTATTAACCGACGTCTTTGAACTATCGTTCATCGTTCGTCGATTTTTATCGGATTCCGTCGAGGAGAAGTGTCGAGAAGCTCGAGAAGAAGTAAAAAAATAACATCCATATTTGTTGGAGAGAACGCGTAGATTTTTCTTCCTCCCTTTCTCCCTCCCCTCCCCCCTTCTCTCTCTCCTCCTACCTAGCTATCTCAAACTCCTCTTTGAAAATCGATTCTTTCATACCGAGCAATTAGATCGTAACGATCGACCCTGTTGCTCGCTTCAAAGGCCACGGTTGCTGTCGTCGATTGTCGGGCCGGCGAGAACGCGGGAGATCAAGGAAAATACACGAGCGGAAATTACTGAGATCGTAGAAAGTCGTACTCTGATTTTCAGGCGCACGCGATTCGTGCTTGACTCGCCTAGCGGCGAACAATCGATTCTACGGATTTCCACAAGTGGGAACTGAAACTATCACGATAATATTTTTCTTTTAATTTTAATAAGTTTGCACTTTAATGTAGAAAATGTGCGAAATACTTATCCGCGTGGGAACGGTGGCGTATAATTTTATGGGGTGCTTAATTTATATCGCGTCACTATTTAACACCAGATTTCTTGATCGTTTTAGAATGCGTCGTATCATTTATTGCAACCGTTTTAACAAATCACGTTTAATCACGTATTTTTATAATTTTACGGTTTATATTATCTTTAGGCGCGAGGACGATTCTCAAAAACAAGTGTGTCATTTGCTGTGCAATTCTCCTGTCGACTATAATTACCTCTCTGGGCATTGTAATTGTATTTTTTCCTAAGCAGCTTTTTATATGAACACTTATATTTATAAGCAACGACGATACGCAGGTGTTCGCATTTAAATGCCTCACCGTGTACACAGAGAGATCAAAGCATGGCTATTATCGAAAATAGCCCTTGTATATTTATGAGCGTTTAACTATACCTCCCCCGCAGAAATCGAATTGTCCCCTTGACAACGAACGAGCCCATATGGCGCGCGTACGGAACAATTAGCTCTTAACTTGTAACACCATAAAGTAATTTTCTAGTTGGACCCGATTCAGGATATCGAGAGAACGAACAAAGCCCATTGTATGTGTGCGTGAGTGTGAGTGAGTGAGAGAGAGAGAGTGCGCGTGTGTGTGCACGCGTATGTGACACTTGAAGGTGTTTGTGCCTTGTTTTCTTCCACGCCCTGCCAAAGGATTGGTGCAAAGCACCTCTTTTCTCTCCCTTCTTCTCTCTGTGTTCTCCCCTCTTTCTCCTTCCTTC
>NW_011967092.1:182755-195136 GCF_000949405.1 Vollenhovia emeryi
CCCCCTCCCTTCTCCTCCCTTCTCCTCTCCCATATCGCTCTTTCTCACTCGACTTCCACACTTCGCTTCACTACAAAAGAAAAAGGGGTATGAAGGGGTAAGAAAAGAAGTTCGAACCTGCTCGACATGGAGCAGTCTGGGAGGAGGTACTCGTGCGCGGGACATAAAGGAAGGAGAGGGGACATTGTAGATCAGCGTGATAAGTCGCGAACTCGATCGACGAGAGATTCGCGATTAAACAGACGCGGAAATGCACCCCCTCGTTGCGTTCTCATCACGTGAGAAAGAGAGCAATTTTCGCGCGCTCCTTCGCGTCGAAGATTACGCTACGCACGATCGCGAGCCGTCACATTTAATGCCGTTACGACGGAATATGGCGAGACGAGACGATGATGCCGGGTACACGAGTGCATGCATTATCCGCCGCCGATCGGCTGAGAAAATGTCATCGGATAGGTCAGTAAAAGCATCAGCAAGCAAACGGACAAGTGGTCAAGAATTTGTGTAGCATTTGTTGCCGCATATCTTCCTTTTGATGTCTCCCTTTTTCTCTCTGGACTTCGTTTAACAAATTAATACAGTGCAACAATATGTGACACAGTATACATATTTTATCTTTTTATTTGATTTTGTTAATAATAGTTAATAATGTGAATGGTTAACGTCTCCTCCTAGTCTCACTTTTGTGTTATCTTTCTCTTTTTCTCTCTTTGTTTCGGTTTGTCGAATATTGTACTTTAAATAGGTTGAGCTTTCATACGTGGTGGAAGGGATTTTGTAGAGATATTTAAATATCGTTTCCCTTGTCAGTCACCCGCCCATGTAGGTCTCACAGTTGCGCAAATCTCGTCGAATTGATCGACTTTTTTTTTAAGTTACTTAGTATAGAGAGCGAAACTTTAGGTAGAAATTAGGATGGTAAGCGAAGAGACAGTTACATTACGAATAAGTAGCTTATTGGTCCAACTTCGTTAATTTCTGTTTCGTTATTTAGAAAACAAGCTTCGGATTTAACAGAGACGACAAGAAAGATTTGCGAAGAGAAATTTTCTGAGTAATGCAAAAAAAACAGAACAATTAAATATTCCTTGCTTAACTATTAATTACTACATAGTTTGAAATTAATAATAATTGTATTCTGAGAAAGTTGTTTACTAAGAAAACACCTAAACGTTTGTAGAATATAATAATCGTAGGATAAGTAAGGGGTCAGGATATGCAAAAAATCCCTTTACGTGTACTCTCTTGGTTGTAAATGCGCGCCAGCGCGAAGCTACGATCAATGAACGTGAACCAATCCTGATCGGACCACGTTAATTAATATGAGTTTTATTGTTTTTGTCGGAAAAGTGGATAACGTATTCGTTAATTCGCGTGACATGACGCACGCTCTGTTTCTACGTAACTTCACTAACACGGCAGTCGTGATATTTCAGAGAAAATGTTTATATCCAATTAAAACACCTGAGAGAGAGATTATTCCTCTACACTTTTATTTTTTGAAAGGGTTATCGATGATACTCATATATTGATGCACAATTCCTTCTGGAGCAATTAGAATTTTAAAGGACAAAAAATGATGTAAGAGTTTACGATTTCTTTGTGGGATCTCTTAGGATCGATTGCGTTTAAATTCTAAAAGGAATTGTTAACACGTTATGTTATTTTAAATACCTTTGTGTTATAGAACCAATTTGGAAACTTTCTTTTTCCCTTACGATCTACAATAAAATGATATCAGAAATCATTAAATCACCGAAATATTTAATTTAGACTTTTGAACTAGCCCGACCTTAATCAAATCGCATTCTCGCAATTCTCTCCCTGATAACGGCCGAAGAATTCTCGACCGAATCGATATGGCCGAAACAGCGGAATGATTATTCGGTAGCTCACTGTTTACAGTAGCTTACTGTTTCCCGCAACGGTATCTGCTATTAATCTCCTTTGATGGAAACTATTCCGAATAACTCGTATTAATCTTCTGCTACCGCGTTTACTTCCTATATCTGACATAATTATTAGTAGTTTCTGATTGTTTTCTTTTAACATGGCTTTGATGTTATATACTTCACTATTAAAGTATACATAGGATATCCAATTTAATGTCCTACCCCAAATAATTTTTTATTTTTATCGCAGAAAAAAAACGTTTCAGACAAAAGTTGTTTGGTTCGAAGGGGGACATAAGATGGTGCCATTAGTTTGACCTTGACGAGTTGCTTGAAGGTTACGTAAGGGTCATCTTCAATTTTTCTAATGGAACCCCCTATTGTTTATTGTACTATTTTATTTTACTAATTCATATGAATAACTTTTGTGAATGAACATTTTTTGATTTACCTAATACTTTGCGCGCGCGCGCATTGCTGCTACGAGTAAAATAATATATAATATATATCTTATCATATATTTTTGTATATACATACATGTTTTATACATACATGCTGCCATTATCACGCGTGCGCGAATACGTGAATGAGCATTGAAATAAAATTTCGGTATTTATCGACCTGACTCCGTTGGTATATCGGAACGGAAACACGTGTGTCGGCAAAGTAGGAAGCTGTAGATATATATTGCCGACTGTAGCTTACCTATTACAGGTAAATTCATTATCAGTTTCTCGTCGCGTATGTTCCTTTCGCATATCCTGAAAGCACCTTGTATTTATCGAATGCCCACGCAAACGAGTCCGTTCGCTTTTACCACAAATCGTTCGTTGCAACAACCGCTATGAAAACTCGCTAATTAACTTAAATATAATCTCTAAAATACAGAACATTAATCTGATAGGAAGGTGCAGCGAAGTCTATGCGTCGAGATCTATATTTGTATTGATGTTCCATTTTAGAATATTGGGACAATTGTAACACTTGATGTACAGGGTGTATCAGACCACCCGTACCACCTATTTATAAGCCTACTGGATGCTCCAAAGAAAAAAATCAAATGTTTGTGTACCTAAATCGGGTACGCTCTATCGATTGGTGATAGAGTCAACTTCCGGTACAAACCGGAAATTAGTTGTTTAGACCCAAAGTTGGGTATTTTTAATGGAACATGGTACTTTTTATTGCAGATTCGGATTACCTGTGAAATAACAAGAAACTTTTATCTGTATATGTATATGACATCAAAATATCTTTCAATAACGAGATTAATGGAAAATGATAAAACCTTAAAAGCATTAAAACATTTACCACTTATTTAATAGACATTATAAAATCACAAAAAACGTACACTTGTCTCCTACGTATCTACTTGTGCCGTTAATACTGTATCGCAGCATCACGATAAAATTACCTTAAATAATTCAATGATTTTCCATTAAATTTAAAAGTTACTCAGAAATTATTGCTCGAATACGTAACGCACATGGCAAATTAAATTTAACCATTTGAGAATACGTCGGTAAATATCCGCTGCAGCGAGCCGGTGTATAATGCCGTATAATAAATGATTTCGAGACAGCCAGGGCGGATCGATAGAATCGCGCGGTGGTATTGTGCCGCGCCAAGATGATTAATTAAATGCAAACACCGCCACGCCCACGTGCGGCGAGTCGGAGTGGATAATATAACCGCGCGGTTGTATTAACGGTGTGGTGACATGTGATGCGGCCGATCCTCGAAGGGATACGCATGATATCACGATAAATGTAGGTCGGTGTCGTGTCATTCGAAGGGAGTGACTTTCCCTTTTTGTGATTATCAATCTTAAAATCCACGCCATCGTAATGAAGACTTGAAGAAGCGGTCTCGCGAGAGTCAGGTTGAAGCGTTAGTTTGCGATTAGCTTGAAAATTATTCAGGATAAGGAGTCTCGATCGAAGGTATGATAAACGTGAGGATGAAACCAAATGCTGCATTCTAGAGTAAACACGCGGATTTCATTGAAGAGACGATCGGAGACGACATGATTAGATTTAATTTCCGATGGTGAACTCGGTTGGAAGAAAGAATAGGGGCAACAGAAATGTTAGAGGGTTATGGCCTAGATAGAAGAAAAGGTTGCTGAAGGGATGAATCCGCGTGAATCGTAGATGAGAATCGTCTGTGATCGATCTACTTAATGATGCCATTAGCAGCGCTCTCAATCTCGAAAAAGAACAAAAACATTTTCAATTTGCATCCCCGTTGTCGCTCCTAGTGGTAAAAAAGTTATACTCGCATGCAGCTCCACAAATTTTATAGCTAATATCTTTTTCAAATTTTATTTTAAGAGACTTTGTCGTACAATCTGTAGATAAATTAAAAGCGCGATTAATCTTGGATATTTACATTGTAAACCTTTAATTCTGTTTTTAAATGATAATATAGTTTACTCATTTATTAATTTATTATCTCCATTTTATGTCTGAGTTGTGCACCATTTAATAGAATTTTTTGTATAAAAGCAGCCTAAATTAGAGAGAATGAAAGATTTGAAAAAAGCATCGAACACAATCTACATCCGTACGGTATTAATGTGCTTACGCAATATTTTAGTTTGCTCTCATAGAAATTTACATTACGCTCTCTGTTAATTACTTTATTATTTAAAGATGACAATGTAAAATAATAACGTTGTACAGCAAGTTAACATGCGTTAATTAATTTTTGCGTCAAATTTCAACCCGTCGACGTTTTTGGGACGCGCATATTGTACATTGGATAATGCGTAAGATGATGTGGTTTTGGGAGGGTCGGTATGGCAGGCTATAGTGTTTTCCGTTGGCCATCTGTCGAGGGGAATACCCCCCGTGGATTAATTGGAACCCCGCGTATTGATCCAATAACATGAGTGCTAGATACAAGAACCAGAGAGGGAAAACTTGAAAAGAGGAATGCCCAGAAGAAAGACGGAAAAAGATATGGAAACTCCGAAACGAATTCGACATCATTGTTAAATTGCGTTGAAAAATGCGGAAAGGAAAAGTGCCATTATTCGAGTGAAACAAATTGAGGTAGTTTATTAAATCGCCGTGCCGCGAAAAAACTTGAAGTGGTAGACGCGTATAAAATTCTTCGTACACACAAAAAAAAACTAAAGGAGTTACATTTTGTAATATAATAAGATAAAGTATTTATTTTAAATTATATAAATATATCGATGGTTTTTCTGTTAATTATATATATATTATTTCTTTACGATCTGTTTTCGAGTCTTCCGCGTAATATAATTCCTTCTGACGTTGTATTAAATTAAATTCAATGAAGCTAATCGGGTATTCTTCTCGTTGTAACAAATTTTAGATTTAACAGTCGATAATAATTGACGTGCCATTTTTTTCTGAAGAATTCTAATAATCGAATATCGATTAAAACGTGTACGTGTGTATGATTCTGTAAAGAAGTCACGATATTTCTTTTGACGAATACACGTCGACAATGCACGATTAGTATTTACACGCCGCCTAAAATCCACTCTGACTTCTCTCAAAGCTTTTAAAGCCAGGTTATCTTTGTCTCGCTTATAGCGCGTCGTGTCACGAGCCGACAACGTGTTCTGCGTTAATTAAAACTGCGCCTTAATTAAAACTAATATCGCCCAAATTAAAATAAATTAAAACGCGGCGGCCGCTTTTTACTCCTTTCCCCCCTCCCCAGCATTCCGCCGCGCTATCATTTCTTCTAAAGGCCGTCTTTAAAAAAGGGTTCTAGAAAGTACGTCGCTTACCTGTACGCGCGAATTGCATGTATACATGTGTGTGTGTGTGTGTATGTGTGTGTGTAGCTCGTACTTGCTCTTGCATTCTCTCACGCTTTAAAAATCACGCTTTGAATATTTCTTTTCAGTTCCGTATTTTTGCTAAAAGTGCGCGATTTTGTATTTCTTTACAATACTTTGCGAAATGTGAGTTGACACTCTTTTTTTCTCCTTTGGTGTGAGGAATAATTTCCTTCCGTCGAATATACAAGCATTTAATGTACACAAATAAGAAATAAAACAAGGGATATGGCAAAGATGTGCGTTGCTTTAGAATACGGTGTTCGCCACACTTACGGACTGTGTGCATAATCTAATTGCTTTGATCGTAACGTGCAAAGGCATGCAAATTGCTCGGGGAAATATACCTCCCTAATGATTTATATGTTTACTTCATTTGTCCATTCGCGTGTTTGTTCGTCGCAGACACATTTTACCTCCTATTTCTATTTTCGACCCATTCGCATTTAATATCAACAAATTGCGATAGTAACAGAGAAACTGACACGGATATTCCTTTACAGAAATTTTGTAGAGTTTTGAAGTCACTTAAAATTACCTATGTTGTCGGAAAACGAAATGTAGCTACGATTCGAAGTGAGTTGAATCTCTCTCTCTCCCTCTCTCTCTCTCTCTCTCTCGCGCGCGCGCGCGCGACGGATCAAGTTCTTAATTGGCGAATCGAGTTAAGATAACGAATTATCGATAATTTGATAAAGTTTCCGATCGAAAGCGGAATTGGAGTGGCCAGTTGAAGCGCCCAGTAGAGCAACAGAAATATCCGACATCGGTATAATTTATTCAAAAACGTACAGACTGTCTTACAGCGAAATATCTAATAATAATAACAATAATACACTAAGAAACTACACAACACATCTCTGCGAGTGCCAGATAGTGTATACTCTATGCTCTACACATTTATAGGATTCTCTATCTAAAGACTCTCACGGGGATTTAAATATGGCGAGGCCTTCCCCCTTCATTCCCTTTCTTTTTCCGCCGGCCACGTCCCGATGGTAAGGCGCACCGAGTTTTCTCTCCGCATCGATCCTCTTTCTCTTCTCCCGGCGTTTACACTCTCCGTCGAAGGAACATCCGTAGATCATCCCGCGGGTAACCCTCCGCCAGCACGAGCGGTAATTCGCTTCCTGGCGAGGAGCGTTCCCTCCTAGGACGGAGGCAGTGCTGCCGCCTGGCAGCGGTGCCCTGAGCCATCTGCGCGGGGACCGGGAGGGTTGCACGACAAACCCACCCCAACGGTCCACCAGTCCTTCGTGTCCCCCACACTTGTATCCCCCACGATGAGCACACGACGACCACCGCAGCACCACTACTAAACCGTGCGGGATCCAACCTCAGTAGTTTTACCAACGTGGCTCGACGCGAAGCGATCATGTTGATAGGGCCGTTGATTTTCCAACCCGCTAACATACCTCGTCCTAATGCGCAGCATCAAACCCCGAAAAGGATAGCGCGACATCCGGCTATTATTCGGCTTGGTCGTTCGACGGCGAAAACCCGTCTTCATCCTCTGGAGTAAATTCCTCTGGCTTGACGTTTCGTTATACCGAACATGTACTGGCTTTGAGATTCTTCATCCCTGGAGTTCATCTCCGATCTTACTCTTTGACTTGTTCGATCTTTGCCACACACGATTGTGGCCGTTGAGACACAGATGGTGGTGGTGCACTTTGAGAATACTGAATAAAAAATGAGTGCTGCAGATGTCATTCGACAGTGCAGCTTCTGAATTATCGCTACGAAAGAATATTGTACGAAGACTACGATGTCACCGATCATATGAAGCGAGATCACTGGTCATCGAAGAATATTTCTCCTTCGTTGAACTGTTATGAAAGAGGTTGGAGTAATTTGAGTAGATATTCAAATTTGCGGACAAGATTGTTCTTCTTATTTCAAATGAAGTTTCAGCGAACAGACTACAAAACATTCTTCCTCTGAAGTTTTATTCGATCGAATATACAGAGTAACGATATTTTCGTATCGTCTATAATTAAAGAACAAACCTTTTCAGCTGAATCTAAATGCACTCTGGTGGAAATGTAAATCGATATCCAATATTACCTAACTTAGTCAAGAAAAACTGGACCATTAAAGGCGTGGACCAAATTAGCAATGATGTCTCTGGCTCGACAACGGAGCTATTTCGATTTTTCCAACGGTATTGTTGAGATGAAAAAAGACACACGGTAAAACGCATTACATCGCGTGGGAAGATAGTCCACTGTGCCGTTTCGGTTTCACCAGAAACCTGTACCAAGGCTCATTGTTTACAGTGTCTGATGAGATCCTCGAAGATTCGTTCTTTTCTTTCTTCGTTTCGATGATGCCTACGGTCTGAGCGATCACTTTCAGAATGAATAGACTGCGAATTTTGGACGCGGAATTTCGGGAATGGAAAGTGAATCGAGAGTACAATGTTTAGCAAACTTCTTCTGCATTGAAGTAATCACGAAATGGCAAAGCGACATGGCAGCTAATAAGCAGAGAAAGAGAAAAGATAGTGGCAGAGAACCTACGATCGACCTCAACCTAGCGTTAACCTTTTCATCGATCTCATTGTCCGCCACCTCATCACTCCAATTCCGTGTGCTAAGTCGTAAACGGAAACAGGACCGATTCATTACTCAATAGATAGCCGGGATGTATTGCAGACGCGGGATTAACAGAAGATAAATAACTATACATAGCGAACGGTGCCGTGCCGCCAGCTTTTAATCTTTGATTACTTGGCAACGAAGTATCGAAACATGTATCACGAGGAGTATCGAAGTACCACGGAACGATCGCCAAAATAAATTCATGGATTTTGATGCATTTCTTAGATCGTACCTCAGCCAATTCCTCGCGATTTCGCGTGAATCCGCCAGCCGGTCGGAACGAAACTTGCCCTTCGCGAATCCTCTACCCATTCGAGTATCGATCTCGCACGAGTGACGAGTAGACACATCCGACCTCCACCGAAACTATGTTACAACCTACGACCTTCTTTCAGCCCCGACTTTCGATCGGGTTACCCATTCGCGTTCGCGCGATCAATGACGAACGAGGGAATTTACGAAGTGCATCCGGGTGACCGCAGGAGATCCTGCGTTTTCCGGATTAATGTGAGCAACATGCGATGTTATTCCTCGACGAGAGGTCACTGCGCGACGATAACGCGCAGGAATATATCCACGGACGCGCTCCGGCCATTTTGCGGGCTATAGGCACAACGTAGATGCGTCCCGATAACGGGATACTTCTGTCATTCGCCGTGATTTCGTTCTTTAGCGATTCTTCCCGCGAGACGAGCCAATCGCGCGAAAACGATCCGAACCATCTTCGAAAACAACTCTGCGCTTTAACAAAGGAGCGGAGAAGGAACTATTGACGATCGACAAAGGCGGCGAGAAGTCGGGTCCTTGAATCGACCAGAGTGGCGAGTAGCCGCGCCTCTCGGAAGCTGCCTTATCGACTGAAAACACCATCGCTGTGTGTACCATGGTGTGTCCACGCTGACGAGTATCGAAAACGATATAATGGGCGACGAAAACTAAAAACCCGCAATTCTCTCCAGGATGTCAGGGTCGATGTGACATAACAATCGAGTCGCGCTCGGGCGTTTCCTCTCATTTGCCGAGATCCACCGTTTCGTACAAACATTCGTAAAATCCCTTCGTCCGTGTCGACCCTCACTGGCCCTTTTACTCTCTATCGTCCCCGTCGATCGCGAAAAACTTCCGGCGAAAACGCGACACTAATACGACTTTTAACCGGATACACTTTCCACATCCTATGTATCTCGACGAGTCTTAATGATGATAACGAGGACGACACGATTGGAAGTGGATCACCAGGACGAGGACAATGTCCCATCACACCAGTAACTCTTTAAAGGCGTACTGCTGTGACAGGACAATATCCCCGGCCGGTGGGCAGATTTCTCTCCGATGTCTTCTTTCTCTTTCTCGAAGTTGGTGTTGTTCTTCTCAGTGCTCCCTCTCTCTCTCTCGCTTTGCGTCTCTCTCTTTCTGTCTTTATCTTTCTCCTTCTCTTCCCGGTTGCTGCTCGGTGCAATAGTCGAGCGGATTGCCGAGCGAGATATGGCGGCCGGCGAAAAATACCCCTTTGCGAAGGCCGTATCATTCGGTCGAGCGTCCCGATGGCACTGCGTCGCTCGGTGGCGGCGGCGCCTCCGCACCCTCTCCCCAACCACCCACCCGTCCCCCTCTCCCCCCACTAGGGCTAGGGGCTCTTCCACCTTCGAGCCTCTCCCACCGCGAGGGAAACTCACCCTCTTCGTCTTCGATATGATCCTCCGATTCGTGTATGTGTATGAGCACGCATGCGCGCGAGGGAGAGAAATGAGCGCGCGCGCGTGTCCGTGTGCACGCGATAGGGAGGGATACAGGGGGCTCAGGGTGCGGAAGAGTAGGCGCGAGAGGGAGGCCAAGTACGACCCCTCGACGTTGCTGGGGGCGGACGCGGAGACTGCTGCTGGGTACTAGGGATGTCTAGCGATACTGAAAATACTAAAACTACACACGATCTCACTACACTGCTCACCACCCCTCTTGCCATCCAACTCTTTCCCTCCTGTTCTTCTCTCTCTCTCTCTCTCTCTCTCTCTCAACCCTCTCCTTCTGTCATTGTTTCTCTTTTGTTACCCCTCTCTTGTTTTTTCTTTTCCTCTCTCTCTTTCACTCGCTTCTTCACCTGACGCCCTATCCTCGCTGCCGTAACGTAAGACGATCGAGGTCATCGAGAAAGGAGGATGCTTGCATTATGGACATTTGTGAATTTGATCGTTCCGCCGAGCGATTACGAATCAACACTTGTATTTCCCGCGGAAACGAGGTAACTACTGATGGGTACCTCTTTTCGTTGGCAATGTGGTTATTTAACAGTCGACAAGCCGCATCACGCTGGCCGATTGTTCAATCGTCCATTCGAACCACAACAAACGGTTTTTTTAAATCTCAGTTTATGTGGTGATATTTCAATTTCGCGGCGATAGTTCGATAACCGCAAAGCGCACGACGCACCAACGAGAAAATTAAATCTGCAGCGCGCGCAGAATCATTTCGCACACAATTTTAGATTCGTGTGAACGAACGAGGTAATGATGTAAAGATACGAGATAACTTGGAAATCGGAAAAATTCAGAGAATCAATATAGCTCGTTTGTTGATGAAAGCGACACGCGAATCTAATTGTGCGCGACGCATGGAGCTTTTCTCTTAGAGTTTTATTTTACGTTTCGTCGCGCGAGATATCTCGCCCGCGCGACTCGATGTGTGCGTGCAAATGGACGAACGTGCGATGAATGTTCCATCGATCGATTTCCTCTTACGACCCAACGAGAGACAATCTGAAGATATCGCCGAAAAAACTCTGATTTCAAGAAACGGCTGTTGAATTTCGAATGTTGAGGGACGCGCTTTGATCGACGCGGGAAATCTCGGGGAAGGCGCAAACGATATATGGCGCCCTAGACCGTCCTTTTTCTCCGCAGATTTGTTACCCTCGGTAAAAATTCGCCTAGGAGAATTTCTCGATGTACCGACGGCAATAAACGTCTCTCTAGGAAATAAGACGTAAAACAGAAATGAGAAGGCAAAAAGGGTGAAAAGGAAAGGAAAGCTTAGCAGTCATGATGTCCCGTTGAAAAAAGTATACAGCGAGAGGGAGAGAGGAGACGAAGAAAGGAACACGCGTTGGCATCGCGAGACGCTTTCCGCGACCGAGGAGGCCGATCGCAGCTTCCTCGACGGAGGAGGGAGCTCGCGGCAGACCGAAGCCGACATGACCGAGCGGCGTCGAGAGCCGGTACGGTGGTGCGAGCCACATACGGCGAGGAGGACGCCGCGGAGGGGTGTATTGATCCACCGGCTGCGCGTTCTCGTCGGCGTTGTGCCCCACGACGGGCAACTACCCGCTTTCCCCTCGCGCCGCCTCGTCCCACGCCGTCACTGCCATCGCCGCCGCCGCCGCCGCCGCTGCCGCTGCTGCTGCCGCCGCCGCCACCGCCGCCACTCCCAACCCCAAACGACTCGCTCGTTTCGCTTCGACCCTCCTGGCTCTTTCTCCTCTCTTCTCTCGCTTCGTCCGGACCTTCCGCTCCACCCTCAGCGTTCTCCATCCCACTCCAACCCCCTGTACGCCTGTCCGCCCCGCTGCCCTACACCCCCGCGACACCCCTCGTCGCGCGCATGTCGACCATGCCGCTCGCGGCGATATATCCGAACCGGGCTAACGCGCAACCCCCCGTAGCTCCCCTCCGACCGTCCACCCCGCTGCGGCGCGGCGTACCCCGCTGTCCCGTCCACTCGCCACTCTCTCTCCTCCCCCGCGCGCACGGTCGCAACGCCGCCGGTGCTGGCGGTGAATGTACGACGCGTTACGACGCTGGATCCTGAGGGAAAAGGCATCGCGACGGCACGGTATATCTCCGGTTAGATATACACGACTGAACGACCGTAGTTTCTCTTAGTTTTGTACGTATCTCTCTCGAGTCACATGCGAGACGCGGGATGGGCGAGACCGCGCCACTACCGCCACTACTCGTCGCTGGGATTGGTTTGTTACCCGCGATATATGAGATACCTCCCCGACTAAGAGAGGAGGAAAGGGATATATCCGACGTGCGTAAAACGCGCACGTAATGTCCGCGGATCGTCTTAA